>NC_083744.1:942500-1170000 GCF_033458585.1 Syngnathus typhle
TGGAATGGGTTGAATCGGTTGAAAAATGTAGAAATGAGAAGGGAAAAAGGAATTGGGTGTGAATTTCAAAATAAAAGATGTGAAGTTTTTGGTAAGTGGGAAGTTGTGGAATAGGTAGACAAATGATGAACAGTTGAAAGTGGGAATGGGTTGAATCGGTTGAAAAATGTAGAAATGAGAAGGGAAAAAGGAATTGGGTGTGAATTTCAAAATAAAAGAAGTGAAGTTTTTGGTAAGTTGTTGAATAGGTAGAGAAAAGATGAACAGTTGAAAGTTGGAATGGGTTGAATCGGTTGAAAAATGTAGAAATGAGAAGGGAAAAGGGAAAAAGGAATTGTGTGTGAATTTCAAAATAAAAGATGAAAACGTGAAAATGTTGAATTAGGCAAGTTTGGGAATGTCCCCAATGTGATTTGAATGTGTTGAGTGATGTGAATTTCAAACTGGAACAACGTTAATGTGAAATGTTGAATCTGCCATTAAGAATGAATGGGGCGAAATTCGCCGTAAATTTGTGAATTTTGCGAAAACGGAAATTTTTTGGAAGGAAAAAAATCTAAGCAGTGTTGCCATGAATATTTGGAATAAGTGAAAAGTGGAATGGAGTGAATCGGTTGAAGTATGTGGAAGTAGTTAAGCGCCGAAAAAGTGAGCGGAATAAGTTGAATAATAACTAGAATTTGCAATTCCTGAAGGAATTGCGTGTGAAGGTGAAGAAGTTGAATAAATATTTAAGGAATGTTGCAGAATGACGTTGAAACGAGTTGAATCGGTTGAAAAATGTGGAAATGAGAAAGGAAAAAGGAAATGGGTGTGAATTTCAAAATAAAAGATGTGAAGTTTTTGTTAAGTTGTGGAATAGGTAAAGAAATGATGAACAGTTGAAAGTTGGAATGGGTTGAATCGGTTGAAAAATGTAGAAATGAGAAGGGAAAAGGGAACTGGGCGTGAATTTCAAAATAAAAGATGTGAATTTTTTGGTAAGTGGGAAGTTGTGGAATAGGTAGAAAAATGATAAACAGTTGAAAGTTGGAATGGGTTGAATCGGTTGAAAAATGTAGAAATGAGAAGGGAAAAAGGAATTGGGTGTGAATTTCAAAATAAAAGAAGTGAAGTTTTTGGTAAGTGGGAAGTTGTTGAATAGGTAGAAAAATGTTGAACAGTTTAAAGTTGGAATGGGTTGAATCGGTTGAAAAATGTAGAAATGAGAAGGGAAAAGGGAAAAAGGAATTGGGTGTGAATTTCAAAATAAAAGATGAAAACGTGAAAAGGTTGAATTTGGCAAGTTTGGGAATGTCCCCAATGTGATTTGAATGTGTTGAATTATGTGAATTTCAAACTGGAACAACATAAATGTGAAATGTTGAATCTGCCATTAAGAATGAATGGGGCAAAAATCGCCGTAAATTTGTGAATTTTGCGAAAACGGAAAATTTTTGGAACGAGAAAAATATGAGCACCCATGCCATGAATATTTGGAATAAGTGAAAAGTGGAATGGAGTGAATCGGTTGAAGTATGTGGAAGTAGTTAATCAGCGAAAAAGTGAGCGGAATAAGTTGAATAATAATAATAATAATAATAATAATAATAACTAGAATTTGCAATTCCTGAAGGAATTGCGTGTGAAGGTGAAGAAGTTGAATAAATATTGAAGGAATGCTGCAGAATGATGTTGAAACGAGTTGAATCGGTTGAAAAATGTGGAAATGAGAAGGGAAAAAGGAAATGGGTGTGAATTTCAAAATAAAATATGTGAAGTTTTTGTTAAGTTGTGGAATAGGTAATGATGAACAGTTGAAAGTTGGAATGGGTTGAATCGGTTGAAAAATGTAGAAATGAGAAGGGAAAAAGGAATTGGTTGTGAATTTCAAAATAAAAGAAGTGAAGTTTTTGGTAAGTGGGAAATTGTTGAATAGGTAGAGAAAAGATGAACAGTTGAAAGTTGGAATGGGTTGAATCGGTTGAAAAATGTAGAAATTAGAGTAGAAAAATGGAAATTTTAGAGAATTTTGGTTGAATTTCAAAATAAAAGATGTGAAGTTTTTGGTAAGTGGGAAGTTGTGGAATAGGTAGAGAAAAGATGAACAGTTGAAGGTTGGAATGGGTTGAATCGGTTGAAAAATGTAGAAATGAGAAGGGAAAAGGGAAAAAGGAATTGGGTGTGAATTTCAAAATAAAAGATGAAAACGTGAAAATTTTGAATTTGGCAAGTTTGGGAATGTCCCCAATGTGATTTGAATGTGTTGAATGATGTGAATTTCAAACAGGAAGAACGTAAATGTGAAATGTTGAATCTGCCATTAAGAATGAATGGGGCAAAAATCGCCGTAAATTTGTGAATTTTGCGAAAACGGAAAATTTTTGGAAGGAAAAAAAAGTGAGCACCCATGCCATGAATATTTGGAATAAGTGAAAAGTGGAACGGAGTGAATCGGTTGAAGTATGTGGAAGTAGTTAATCGGCGAAAAAGTGAGCGGAATAAGTTGAATAATAATAATAATAATAAAGGACAGGAATAACAATAGTGTGAAGGTCTTCACCTTCACACTAATAATAATAATAAAGGACAGGAATAACAATAGTGTGAAGGTCTTCCCCTTCACACTAATAATAATAAAGGACAGGAATAACAATAGTGTGAAGGTCTTCACCTTCACACTAATAATAATAATAAAGGACAGGAATAACAATAGTGTGAAGGTCTTCACCTTCACACTAATAAAGGACAGGAATAACAATAGTGTGAAGGTCTTCACCTTCACACTAACTAGAATTTGCAATTCCTGAAGGAATTGCATGTGAAGGTGAAGAAGTTGAATAAATATTTAAGGAATGCTGCAGAATGATGTTGAAACGAGTTTAATCGGTTGAAAAATGTAGAAATGAGAAGGGAAAAAGGAATTGGGTGTGAATTTCAAAATAAAAGATGTGAAGTTTTTGGTAAGTTGTGGAATAGGAAAAAAATGATGAACAGTTGAAAGTTGGAATCGGTGTAATCGGTTGAAAAATGTGGAAATGAGAAGGGAAAAAGGAAATGGGTGTGAATTTCAAAATAAAAGATGTGAAGTTTTTGGGAAGTTGTGGAATAGGTAGAACAATGATGAACAGTTGAAAGTTGGAATGGGTTGAATTGGTTGAAAAATGTAGAAATGAGAAGGGAAAAAGGAATTGGGTGTGAATTTCAAAATAAAAGATTTGAAGTTTTTGGTAAGTGGGAAGTTGTGGAATAGGTAGAAAAATGATGAACAGTTGAAAGTTGGAATGGGTTGAATTGGTTGAAAAATGTAGAAATGAGAAGGGGAAAAGGAATTGGGTGTGAATTTCAAAATAAAATATGTGAAGTTTTTGGTAAGTGGGAAGTTGTGGAATAGGTAGAAAAATGATGAACAGTTGAAAGTTGAAATGGGTTGAATCGGTTGAAAAATGTAGAAATGAGAAGGGAAAAAGGAAGTGGGTGTGAATTTCAAAATAAAAGATGTGAAGTTTTTGGTAAGTGGGAAGTTGTGGAATAGGTAGAAAAATGATGAACAGTTGAAAGTTGGAATGGGTTGAATCTGTTGAAAAATGTAGAAATGAGAAGGGAAAAAGGAATTGGGAGTGAACTTCAAAATAAAAGATGTGAAGTATTTGGTAAGTTGTGGAATAGGTAGAAAAATGATGAACAGTTGAAAGTTGGAATGGGTTGAATCGGTTGAAAAATGTAGAAATTAGAGTAGAAAAACGAAATGTTAGAGAATTTTGGTAGAATTTCAAAATAAAAGATGTGAAGTTTTTGGTAAGTGGGAAGTTGTGGAATAGGTAGGCAAAAGATGAATAGTTGAAAGTTTGAACGAGTTGAATGGGTGGAAAAATGTAGAAGTTAGAAGTGAAAAACGAAATTTTATGAAATTTTGCAAAATTTTATGCAAATTTTCTTAAAGTGAAAACGTGAAAATTTTGAATTTGGCAAGTTTCGGAATGTCCCCAATGTGATTTGAATGTGTTGAATGATGTGAATTTCAAACTGGAACAACGTAAATGTGAAATGTTGAATCTGCCATTAAGAATGAATGGGGCAAAAATCGCCATAAATTTATGAATTATGCGAAAACGGAAGATTTTTGGAACGAGAAAAATGTGAGCAGTCGTGCCATGAATATTTGGAATAAGTGAAAAGTGGAATGGAGTGAATCGGTTGAAGTATGTGGAAGTAGTTAAGCGTCAAAAAAGTGAGCGGATGTTGAATAATAACTAGAATTGCAATTTCGGAAGAAATTGCGTGTGAAGGCGAAGGCAGATGTTAAGTTACAAACGTTAAGCGTTAAAAATGATGAGCGGGAAGAATACAAAGGGAAAATAGATAATTGTGAAATAAATGGGAAAATGTTACAAATACATGTTACAAAAAGGTACAAATGATAAGCGTTAAAAATGAAACGTTACAAATGTTACAAAAAAGGTACAAATGATAAGCGTTGAAAATGATAAGGGGGAAGAATAAAGAGTAAAATAATTTATGACTCCCAATGTGGGAATCGAACCCACTACAGGAAACTGGCTCGGGTTGACATTTCCATTTTGTTTCCGACTGAGCTAATGAGGATCCTTCCTTCTTGCTGGTTGAATCTGGTTAATGTAATGAATGTGTTTGTTGAATGCGAATGCGTAATCAAAGTGGTGGAAATTGCTTAATGTAATGAATGTTGAATGCGAATGACAAAAGTTACAAATGATAACCGTTGAAAATGATAACCGTGAAGGATAAAGAGTAAAATAAATAATGACGCCCAATGTGGGAATCGAACTGACGCGGGTTTTGATACCACTCGGGAATGATGCTCGTGTACTGGAATCACTTGTGTTTCCCACGAGCTAATTGAGTCCCTTACTATGTCGTGGTTGAAATTGGTTAATGTAATGAATGTGTTTGTTGAATGCGAATACGTAATCAAAGTGGTGGAAATTGCTTAATGTAATGAATGTTGAATGCGAATGTTAGTTACAAATGATAAGCGTTGAAAATGATAAGCGGGAAGAATTTAGAGTAAAATAATTAATGACGCCCAATGTGGGAATCGAACCCACTACAGGAAACTGGCTCGGGTTGACATTGCCATTAAGAATGAATGGGGAAATAAAAGGCACAAATTTGCTAATTACTTAAAAACGGTAAATGTTATGAACGCGAAAAATACTGGCAAGCGTGCCATGAATTTTTGGAACGTGTGAAAGTTTGAACGAGGTGAATCGGTTGAAGCATGTGGGAGTAGTTGGATGTCAAAAAAGTGGGAGGAATAAGTTGTTTAATGAAAATAATAAAGTAGAACTAGAATTGCAATTTCGGAAGAAATTGCGTGTGAAGGCGAAGGCAGATGTTGATTTACAAACGTCAAGCGTTAAAAATGATGAGCGGGAAGAATGAAAAGGGCAAGAAATAATTGTGAAATAAATGGGAAAATGTTACAAATACATGTTACAAAAAGGTACAAATGATAAGCGTTAAAAATGAAATGTTACAAATGTTACAAAAAAGGTACAAATGATAAGCGTTGAAAATGATAAGGGGAAGAATGAAGGGTAAAATAATTTATGATGCCCAATGTGGGAATCGAACCCACTACAGGACACTGGCTCGGGTTGACATTGCCATTGTGTTTCCGACTGAGCTAATGAGGCTTCTTCCTTCATGCTGGTTGAATCTGGTTAATGTAATGAATGTGTTTGTTGAGTGCGAATGCGTAATCAAAGTGGTGGAAATTGCTTAATGTAATGAATGTTGAATGCGAATGACAAAAGTTACAAATGATAACCGTTGAAAATGATAACCGGGAAGGATAAAGAGTAAAATAAATAATGACGCCCAACGTGGGAATCGAACTGACGCGGGTTTTGATACCACTCGGGAAAGATGCTCGTGTACTGGAATCACTTGTGTTTCCCACGAGCTAATTGTGTCCCTGTCTACATACTGGTTGAAATTGGTTAATGTAATGAATGTGTTTGTTGCATGCGAATACGTAATCAAAGTGGTGGAAATTGCTTAATGTAATGAATGTTGAATGCGAATGTTAGTTACAAATGATAAGCGTTGAAAATGATAAGCGGGAAGAATAAAGAGTAAAATAATTAATGACGCCCAATGTGGGAATCGAACCCACTACAGGAAACTGGCTCGGGTTGACATTGCCATTAAGAATGAATGGGGAAATAAAAGGCACAAATTTGCTAATTACTTAAAAACGGTAAATGTTATGAACGCGAAAAATACTGGCAAGCGTGCCATGAATTTTTGGAACGTGTGAAAGGTTGAACGAGGTGAATCGGTTGAAGCATGTGGGAGTAGTTAGATGTCAAAAAAGTGGGAGGAATAAGTTGTTTAATAATAAAGTACAATATCAATGTGTGAAGGCCTTCGCCTTCACACAATAACAATGTGTGAAGGCCTTCGCCTTCACACAATAATAAAGGACAGGAATAACAATAGTGTGAAGGTCTTCACCTTCACACTAATAATAATAAAGGACAGGAATAACAATAGTGTGAAGGTCTTCACCTTCACACTAATAAAGGACAGGAATAACAATAGTGTGAAGGTCTTCACCTTCACACTAATAATAAAGGACAGGAATAACAATAGTGTGAAGGTCTTCACCTTCACACTAATAAAGGACAGGAATAACAATAGTGTGAAGGTCTTCACCTTCACACTAATAAAGGACAGGAATAACAATAGTGTGAAGGTCTTCATCTTCACACTAATAAAGGACAGGAATAACAATAGTGTGAAGGTCTTCACCTTCACACTAATAATAAAGTACAGGAATAACAATAGTGTGAAGGTCTTCACCTTCACACTAATTAGATTATGTATTATTAATTCCCTGATGGTGTAGGGCAAGGGTGTCCAAACTACGGCCCCGCGGGCCAATTTTTAATAGCGTGCAGCAAAGAAGTAATGGGCAGGCTAACGAGTTAGCGGAAAGATGCTAATTCGCGATCGTGCTAACACCCGCAAACGGACTTCTAAAGGAAATTAAACGAACATTTGGAGCAATACTACATTGTCCTAAAGGTTAGACACATGTGATCATTCATTTCTTTTGTTAGGAGACACACTTACATCGCCAATGACTCCTGTACCACTGTAACCGACATATGTACAAGAACGTAAAAAAGGACGTGGTATCGCCTGAAAACGGCCTTCAAAATAAATCACCCTACCTCAAATCAAAGCATGGCTGAATAACCTAAATAACATGGAGAATTCTTAACACAAACTGTAAATATGTTTTCAGAACAACTTTTATTATTATACATTTTTTTATAACAAGGTAAAACACTGTAAATATGTTTTTAGAACTCTTATAATAACCTTTTAAAAGGAAAAAAAAAGGTACAAGTGTACGCACTGCAATTGTGTGGGCACTCCTTGCCTTCTGCTGGCGTGTGGGCAAGTTTTGTGCCATAATTCCTCAATTTAAAAGTTTTATTTTGACTTTTAATTCTTTTTTTCAATTTGGGAAAAAAAATGCGCGATGTAGTGAACCGCGATAAACAAACCGTGATGTAGCGAGGGATTACTGTACATCACTGAAAATCAAGGCAATTGTGTTTGTCTAATTTGTAAAGAGACGGTTGCCTTGTTTAAGGATTTCAACTCAAAGAGACACACTAAACATGCGAACACAAACGACCAGCTAACAGGGAGTGACCGCGCTGATAAAGTGAAGCAGCTGCAAGCTGAACTGGCATCACAACTGCGATTCTTCACACGGTACTGTGAGTCAAAAATAAATATTACTAAAGCAAGCTACGAAGTGGCCATGTTAAGACTGTTGATGTTATGGACCTGTAAACCTGACACAAACTATTGTTTTCTGAAAGATAATGTAAATGACAAGAGCAAAATTCACTAGTTTTAAGTTTTAATAATAACAGACAACTTTACATTACTTATAACTCCCGTTTAAAATGTTCATGAGGCAAAGTTATTTTAAACTCATGTAAATTTAAGGTATTTCATACAGTTTGTTCAATGTTATCTGACTCTTCAGACATGAATGAAAGGCAGAATTTGTGTTCTTAGAGTTGTTCACATCTGCCTGAGTGACTCATATTTGGTTATTTCGTCATTTGAAAAATAAAGACAATTGTGACAATGAAATTTGTTTTATAACAGTGTGTATTTGCATGACATTTTTGTAGTTAAAAAATGTCCGAAAAAACGATTGGCCCCCGGGCCCCTTCACTTGCAAAAAGTTTGGGCACCCCTGATGTAGGGGTACACTCGCCTGACTTATGTGCAGGCAACAGATAGATTCCCTTGTGGTGGTGTGCATGTAGGTATGATTGTTTGTTTCTCTCTATATGTGCCCTGCAACTGGCTCGCGACCAATTCAGAGTGCAGTCTGCCTTTTGCCCAATGTCAGCTGGGATGGGCTCCAGCACCACCCGCGAACCTGAACAGGATAAGCAGTGTTGAATATGGATAGATGGATGAATATTTTAGTTTAATTTTCTCATGCAACGCTGAACTAACTATAGTAAAATGAGCTAACCCCACCCTTGTTAAACTGAATTTACATGTTGGTAATCATAAAAAATTCTGTTGTAAGAATATGTGACTAAACAAAAGACTCCTGTAATATTTTCTTCTCAGCCATTTCTCCTAATGCTCATTTTATTTGACTAATAATATTTGACAGGTAAATATTAACGTATTTAAAGTCAGTGTTCCATGTTAATACTGTAAACACGATAATCTTGAATTAATATCCATTTCCAACTGAACAATGTTTACTCAATAGAACTTATTTAAACATACAAGTCTGCTTTGTTAAAGCCAGACATAGATAGTACGCAAATTGTAAAATCCATCCATTAATTAAAAGGAGCTACGAGGAACCATCTTTTCATGAACTACACTTTAATTTCCTATCCAGTGCACAAATCTATTGCTTCACTTTGTTCTCAGCCTTGCATGTTTGTGTTGAGCAGGAATTTGGGGGAGTGGAAAGGTTGGGGTTGTTTAGTACATTCACAAAACCTCCCCACACTGCCAAGCTACGTATAATCATTCCCCATTTTACAGCAGAAGAATGACTGTGCATGTTGGGCTGCATATGTTTGCAATCAAAACAGATGCATGGAATGAAGAAATTGTTTAGGAAATTGGGGGTGGGGGGGGACCATGAGGCTTTTTTTTTCATCACTGATGGGAGACTGTCAGTGAACACAACAAGGTCAGAAATGTATGTGCTCTCACTCTGAGTACAAAACATAAAATAAATCAGTAGACCAGTAGACATAGCTTTCTACAAAATAGTTGGCTGATTTGAGTGGCACTTTACTTCACAAGTGTTTGTTTGTGGCCAATGGGACATTGGGTGCTTCCCTGTGCCCACGTCAAGAATATTGTTTGGCCTTAATGTGAACCAATATGTGGAACTCATAGGTCTCATTGGCTTTTGTTCCACACTTTTTTATTGCCCTCAACAATAATGGTAACAAACCAAATATAAAATTGTCTGCTGTTAGGGTGACCACCTGTCCCAGTTTACGTTGCCATTGCGTGTACAGATGTTTTACCCTTTGTCCCGCCTCATGCAAATTGGCCATCAGTCCTGCTTTGTTATTTGACCTTGCCTAAATTAAAACAGGAATACGTTCATAGGTGTTGGCTACTACTGTTAACTTATGTTAAGAGACAAAGAAAACACAGGATAGTTGATTGGCTAAGTCATACGTTAAACTGTTGCACGCTTCCTCATTCTTACCAACAGTCTCAAACGGGAGAATGCAGTGGTCAGTCAAATCAGCAGCCACCTTGCCAAGAAATGTTGGTCGACTGCTACCATATGGATTGCTGCATTGTCCTAAAAACTGTTTCTGCTGCTTGATAGGTGTAAGGGAATGGAGAGTGCAGCCAAGTGCGTAGCGATAGAGACTTTATTGCGGGCGGGGGGTAAGGTGGGCGAAGCTGGAGACGGCGCTGGATCGGCAATCAGGTTGGGAAAAACAAGCTGTTCTGCTGCATCTTCGATTCTTCACGAACTTCGGTTTGTCGTGGACCGGAGGGCGAAACAATATCACTGGACAGACGGACACTCGGGTCTGCGCTGGCAGCGTTGATATAGCGCTGTCCATGAGGCTGTGGCAGGTGGCGGCGATTCCGCTGATAGGGGGTCGTGGTTCTGTCACAGGTGGCGCCAGTACGTGACAGAACCCCCCCACAAGGGACGGCTCCCGACGTCCCCAGAGCACTAAAACACACAAAAAAATCAGAAGGCAGAGGAAGGCAACCCCCCGGACGACCAGGCGAGGGGGTTAGTACTCCGCCGAAACGTCCGATTCCTCGTCGGACGCAGGATCGACGGACGCGGGGGCAGAAGACACCGGCACCGGCGGACCAGGCCGCCTCGGGCCCTTACCCCTGGGCCCCTCAACTGGCCTCGGCCATCTGCGCCGGGGGCCCGGTTGGTCCGGGTGACAGCGATGGAACTCCGTGATGAGCGAACGGTCGAGGATCCAGCGGGATCCAGGAGCGGTGGGCGTCGTCATAGCCCTCCCAATCCACCAGGTATTGGAAGCCACGACCGCGCCGCCGCGATCGGAGCAGGGAGCGGACGGCGTAAGCCGGGCCCCCCTCGACGAGCTGGGGCGGCACGGGCGCCGGCGCCAATGCGCTCTCAAAGACGGGCCCCACATGGGACACGTGGAACGTGGGGTGTACCTTCATGGACTCCGGAAGGAGGAGACGGATGGCGGACGGGCTGATCACCTTCTGGATGGGAAACGGTCCAACAAAGCGCGGCGCCAGCTTGCGGGATCCCGTTCGCTGCGGCAATTCCTGCGTCGAGAGCCACAGCCGCTGGCCCACTCTGTACTCCGGAGCCGGCGACCGGCGCTTGTTTGCCTGGCGGGCGTAGCCTGAAACAGAGCGGAGAAGAGCGGTCCGGGCCCTCGCCCAGGCACGACGACAACGGCGGACACAAGCCTGGGCCGACGGGCACACCGTGTCACGTTCCTGGTGAACAAGGGTGGCTGGTACCCGAAGACGCAGTGGAAGGGCGACAGTCCCGTAGCCGAGCTGGGGAGGGAATTGTGGGCGTACTCCACCCAAGAAAGCTGTTGGACCCACCCACGCTGGTCCCCGGCGGCCATGCATCGGAGGGACCTGCCCAGGTCCTGGTTCAGCCGCTCCGCTTGACCATTGGACTGAGGGTGAAACCCTGACGAGAGGCTGGCCGTAGCGCCGAGGAGTCGGCAGAACTCCGCCCAGAAGGTGGAAGTGAACTGCGGGCCACGGTCCGACACGATGTCCTGTGGAAGGCCGTGGTGACGAAACACCTCCCGCACCATGATGGACGCAGTCTGCTTTGCGGACGGAAGCTTAGGCAGAGGAATGAAGTGCGTCATTTTGCTGAACCGGTCCACCACCGTGAGGACCACCGTGTTCCCTCCGAGGGGGGGAAGGCCCGTGACAAAGTCGATGGACAGGTGAGACCAGGGACGCCGGGGAACCGGCAAGGGTTGGAGTAGCCCGGCCGGAGGACGAGTAGTAGTCTTACAGCGGTTACATATTGAGCAGGCTCTGACGTAATCGCTGGTGTCCACTTGCCAGGTGGGCCACCAGAAACGCTGCGCCACCACGTACTTCGTGCGCGCAGCCCCGGGATGACAGGCCAGGCATGAGTCGTGTGCCCATTGCAACACGGACGAGCGCAGGCCCTCAGGGACGAACAGGTGACCTTCCGGGCAGTTGCTGGGGCCGGGTTGATCGCGTGATGAGGCTTCCACTTGGCGTTCAACCTCCCATGACAGCGCCGCCACCCGCACCGAGCTTGGGAGAATAGTGGGAGGTGGACCCCGTCCCTCCTCCCCGCCAAGAAACGAACGCGACAGGGCATTCGCATTGCGGGAACCCGGCCTGTAGGAGAGAGAGAACTCAAACCGGTCAAAGAACAGAGCCCACCTTGCTTGCCTCGCGTTCAGCCTCTTGGCCAACCTCAGGTACTCCAGGTTGCCGTGGTCGGTCCAGACGATGAACGCCGTGGTGGCGCCCTCCAGCCAATGCCGCCACTCCTCCAAAGCCAACTTGACGGCGAGGAGCTCCCGGTTGGCGATGTCATAGTTCCGCTCCGAGGCCGGCAAGCGGCGATAAAAAAAAGCGCACGGGTGGAGGCGATCGTCCTGGCAGCTGCGTTGGGACAGCACCGCCCCAACACCCACGTTCGAGGCGGCCACCTCGACCACGAACTGCCGGTCAGGATCGGGGACTCGGAGGATGGGAGCGGACGTGAACCTCCTCTTGAGCTCCTGGAACGCCTGTGCTGCCCGTTCCGTCCATTTGTACAGGGAGGCGGGGCTGGTGAGGGCGGTGAGGGGCGCGGCCACCGTGCTGTACCCACGGATGAAACGGCGATGGAAGTTCGCGAACCCCAAGAATTGTTGCAGCCGCTTGCGTGTCTTGGGGACAGGCCATGACGTGACCGCTTGCACTTTCTCTGGGTCCATCTCGACGGATCCCTCACGCACCACGTAGCCGAGGAACTTGACAGAGGAGGCGTGGAACTCGCACTTCTCTGCCTTCACGTAGAGCGAATTTTCCAGGAGGTGGCGTAGCACCGTCAGAACATGCTTGATATGTTCAGGGAGCGAGTGGGAGAAGATGAGGATGTCGTCCAAATAAACGAACACGAACTTGTCCAGCATGTCTTGTAGCACGTCGTTTATTAAGGACTGGAAAACCGCTGGGGCATTGGTGAGCCCAAACGGAACCACCAAGTACTCGTAGTGGCCGCTCGGTGTGTTGAAAGCCGTCTTCCACTCGTCTCCCTCCCGGATGCGGATCAGGTGGTAGGCGTTGCGAAGATCCAGCTTAGTGAAGACGGTCGCACCCTGGAGGCACTCGAAGGCGGAAGACAGAAGAGGCAGGGGGTATTGGTTCTTAACGGTTATCGCGTTTATTCCCCGGTAGTCGAGGGAGCCTTCCCTCCTTCTTCTCCACGAAGAAGAACCCCGCTCCCGCAGGTGATGAGGACGGCCGTATGATGCCGGCCGCCAGGGACTCCCGGATGTATTCCTCCATGGCCCGGCGCTCAGGAGCGGACAGGGAGTAGACGCGTCCCTTGGGGGGGAAGGTGCCGGGCAGCAGGTCGATGGCGCAATCGTAAGACCGGTGGGGAGGAAGGGAGGTGGCCCTGGCCTTACTAAAAACTTCTTTGAGTTCATGATAAACCGCCGGTACGGTGGAGATGTTGGGGCTGTACCTGGGCGGGGCTCCACCGAGCGGGCTGGTAGCCGCCCTCAGGCGCGTCCGATGGCAGCGTTCGCTCCACTGCCGAACCACCTCCCAGTCCAGTACCGGGTTGTGCTGCCACAGCCAAGGCTCAGAGGCAGGAATTTGATCCCCCACTGGCGTGCCAGGCAACTGTCCATGAGGTTACCCTCCGTCCCGGAATCCACCAGGGCAGCCATGTTCCGGTCGCCCGCCGCGAGCTGGACACGTGCCTGTAACGTGAGCGTACTGGGACTGGGAGAGCCTGTGCTGGTCGAGCTCAAGCGGATCCGCCGACGCTGCGTGAGCCCCGGCCTCCTGACGGACACCCCGTCACTCGATGACCCCCCTCCCACATCCATGGGCTCGGCGGGTTGTGCGGTTGGCGGGTTTCGCAGGGACCTCCGCTCTTGATCGCGCCACCGCGTTCGGATCCGCCGGTCTGCTCGGGCCGCCAAGTTCATCGCCTTTTGGCTCAGCTCTCTCTTCACCACGACGGACCGGTACAGAGTCCACGTTACTGCCGACGCTGCACCAATCCGCCTGTCGATCTCGCACTCCATCTTGCCCTCACTCGTGAACAAGACCCCAAGATACTTGAACTCCTCCACTTGGGGCAGGATCTCATTCCCGATCCGGAGAGGGCATTCCACCCTTTTCCGACCGGAGTCCATGGACTCGGATTTAGAGGTGCTGACCCTCATCCCAACCGCTTCACACTCGGTTGCGAACCGCTCCAGTGAGAGCTAGAGATCACGGCTTGAAGAAGCCAGCCCTAACCCTAACCCTGCAAAAAGTAGAGACACAATGCTGAGGTCCCCAAACCGGACACCCTCAACGGCTCGGCTGCAGCTAGAAATTCTGTCCATAAAAGTTATGAACCGGATCGGTGACAAAGGGCAGCCTTGGCGGAGTCCAACCCTCACTGGGAACGAATCCGACTCAGTGCCGGAAATATGGACCAAACCGCTGTTATCAGTTAGCTTGGCACCCCGTACTCTCGAAGCACCCTCCACAGAACTTCCCGAGGGACACAGTCGAACGCCTTCTCCAAGTCCACAAAACACATGTGGAGTGGTTGAGCGAACTCCCATGCCCCCTCGAGGATCCTGCCGAGGGTGTAGAGCTGGTCCACTGTCCCATGGCCAGGACGAAAGCCACACTGCTCCTCCTGAATCAGAGGTTCGACCTCCCGACGGACCTTTCTCTCCAGCACGCCTAAATAGACCTTACCAGGGAGGCTGAGGAATGTGATTTCTCTGTAGTTGGGACACCACCTCCGGTCCCCCTTCTTAAAGAGGGGAACCACCACCCCAGTCTGCCAATCAAAAGGCACCGTCTCGATGTCCATGCAATGTTGCAGAGGCGTGTCAGCCAGGACAGCCCCGCAACATCCAGCGCCTTTAAGAACTCCGGGCGGATCTCATCCACCCCTGGGGCCTTGCCCCCGAGAAGTTTTTTAACTGCCTCAGTGACTTTGACCCCAGAGATTGGAGAATCCACCTCAGAGTCTTCAGGCCCTGCTTCCACAATGGAAGGCATGTCGATGGAATTGAGGTCTTCAAAGTATTCTCCCCACCGACTCACGACATCCTGAGTCGAGGTCAGCAGCACGCCATCTCCACTGTCAATGTTGACGGTGCACTTCTTCCCCCTCCTGAGACGCCGGATGGTGGACCAGAATTTCCTCGAAGCCATCCGGAAGTCATTCTCCATGGCCTCCCCGAACTCCTCCCACGCCCGGGTTTTTGCCTCAGCAACCGCCGAAGCCACGTTCCGCTTGGCCTTCCGGTACCTGTCGGGTGCCTCAGGAGTCCGACAGGCCAAAACGGCCCAATAGGACTCCTTTTTCAGCTTGACGGCATCCCTTACCGCCGGTGTCCACCAGCGGGTTCGGGGATTGCCGCCACGACAGGCACCAACCACCTTACGGCCACAGCTCCGGTCGGCTGCCTCAACGCGGAACATGGTCCACTCTGACTCAATGTCCCCTGCCTCATCCGGGACATGGGAAAAGCTCTGCCGGAGGTGGGAGTCGAAGCTCTTGCTGACAGAGGATTCTGCGAGACGTTCCCAACAGACCCTCACAGTGCGTCGGACCAGCATCTTCCCCCACCATCGGAGCCAACCCACCACCAGGTGGTGGTCAGTTGACAGCTCCGCCCATCTATCCACCCGAGTGTCCAAAACATGTGGCCGCAAATCGGATGACACGACTACAAAGTCGATCATCGAACTGTGGCCTAAGGTGTCCTTGTGCCAAGGGCACACATGGACACCCTTATGTTTGAACATGGTGTTCATTATTGATAATCCATGTCGAGCACAGAAGTTCAACAATAGAACACCGCTCAGGTTCAGATCGGGGGGGCCGTTCCTCCAATCACGCCCTTCCAGGTCTCACTGTCATTGCCCACGTGAGCAATGAAGTCACCCAGTAGAACGATGTAGTCCCCAGAAGGAGCGCTCTCTAGCACTTCCTCCAGGGACTCCAAGAAGGGTGGGTACTCTGAGCTGCCGTTTGGTGCATAGGCACAAACAACAGTCAAGGCCCGTCCCCCCACCCGAAGGCGGAGGGAGGCTACCCTCTCGTTCACCGGGGTGAACCCCAATGTGCGGGCACCCAGGCGGGGGGCGATAAGTATGCCCACACCTGCTCGACGTCTCTCACCGTGAGTAACTCCAGAGTGGAAGAGAGTCCAGCCCCTCTCGAGAGGGCTTGTACCGGAGTCCAAACTATGTGTGCAGGCAAGTCCGACTATGTCTGGTCGGAACGTTTCTCCCTCACACACCAGCTCGAGCTCCTTTCCAGCCAGAGACTCCGTCATTGACAAATATGCACTACATCGCGCTGAACTTTTGTTCAGAATCAGCTTATCACTGGTAACAACATGGCTTTCCTCTCACTCATTCCGGCAGCTTCACAGTGCTTTAAACAGTTCAGACGTTGAGCGTTCACCGAGTTCAATAGGGAAGCAAAAAGTGCACCAAAACGAAACGTCATTAAATAAATGCTGGGCTTTCTCATGCCCATCGGACACCCATTTTTTAATTGTCATTCTGTTCAGAGTTGACTTGACTTTCCTAATCCTCTTCGTGACATTTTCTTTGTTAAAAGTCCTGCATTAAAACCAGGACTTGCAGGGCAACAGAGGAAAGCTATGTGATTTCTTGCAGTTTCTGAAAGACATGGAGTTGGACAGTGCAATGCCTCAAGTGCACAAGTGCACAAACAAATTGTCATTAATGGCAACGATTGGAGCTACATCTGCAGGTGTTGAGAGGAGCTTCTCCTGTTTAAAGCGACTCAAGTCTTACACGAGCAATACCATGGGCCAAGGCCTTTTAAGCAGCCTAGCTCTGCTGGCCATTGAGAGGACAGGAGTCAAGTCTAGGAGTGGGAATCTTGAGGCACCTCACGATTCGATTATGATTACGATTCAGAGGCTACGATTCGATTATAAAACGATGATTGATGCATTTTTAATTTATGTACATATATGATGCACTTTTTCCACATTTCTTTTTGTCTCACTGAATGTGGGTTTCATGCATTGCTCTTGTTTGACGCACATGTGCTTTCGGCTCCCAATCATCAGTTATGAAATGCGCTGTTAGAGTAACAAATAACTCGGTGGCTACAGACGCCCACGCATCACATGTAACGCCGACTCAGTCTACATTCAAAAGCGATGCAGTTATTTCTGCTTTACGTAGTCTGCTTGTAGAGTGCCGGGACGGCCGTGTCGGTGAAATAGCGTCGGGATGGGATGACGTACCTCAGCTCCGTTGCCTCCATCATTCTCCGAAATCCCTGATTCTTCTCAACCGAGTACAGTTGCAAACCCATTGCAATGAATTCCGCGATGCCTTTGGTAATTCGCTTGGCCTTTTGCGAAGTGTTTGGCAGCTTACTCAGAGCGTCCTCAATGGTTCTGTGGCTGCTAGTAGCAACAGAGCAGCCGGCTTTCTCACCTCCTCTGTAGGGTGGAATCGTGCTGTGTGACTTCTCATATTCATTGTGTTGCCAAAGTATTTTATTTTAGCGCGACAAATCTTGCATACAACGTAGCTTTTGTCCAATTAATTTCCTTCGTCAACATTGTAGAATCCAAAATGATTCCGCACGCCTGCTTTTAAATTTTCAGGAGCAGGTCGGATCTCTCAGCAAAGTGGGTTGAATATCTCAGGCTCAGCCATGTTTGTTTGTTTTTTCTGGAGGAGTGTACTGCGGAAGTGTGCTGAGTGTGCCACTGTGCTCTCGGTCCGTTCCGCATTGCGTCTTGGAGAATGCGCTTACAGTATTTTAGTTCCGCCTTACTTGGCATATTTAAATAATCGGAATTTGGATGTTTGCGAATCGTTTCTTCCACGACCGAATCGTGATTAATCCAAGAATCGGAAATTTCCCCCACCAAGTCCCTGGAAAAGATGCTTTATTGGTACGGCAGGGTTACAGATCATTTTGTAGAAAACGTAGGAATTTACATATAAATAAGCCGACACATTTTATGATGTAAGCCCTAATGATGTAAGCCCTTGAAAGAACAGCATCCATTTTTGTCCGATCGCGCAACTGCAGCGCAACTGCAGCGCAACTGCAGCGCACCACCGAACACGCAACCATAGCACGTCGCCGACCGCGCAACTGCACCGCGGTGGTCGCATTATTGTGACAGAACCGTCGCTAAAATTTAGAAAATATTTTCAAAGTCCTGATGTACTTAACAAAATTTAACTGGACCTCAGTGCGCAGGGAGGTTAATTTTTTCCGATCGCGCAACTGCAGCGCACGGCCGAACGCTTTTTAAGCTCCGCAGCGGAAATCACGGAGCGTTATTAGACTTCCAGCGGGCCGCGAGCGCACGAAAAGCGGCTTTACTGACCGTGGAGCGCGATCTGGTACTAGTAGTTGTAATGTCGTCCTGAGATAAAACAGGCCACGCCGTGTGCTGAACAGAAAACTGGTGGTTCTTTATTCTTCAACTCCCGAGTACCGACTCCAGAATCACACTTAAGCTCTCACGATAGAGTATGGGCTGTTCAAAGACCAGCTAGTGTGGGAAATTACAGTATTCGTTCATTCATTACATCTTCCCCTCTTTTTGATAAACAGAGTCTATCTTTGGCTCCACCAAGTGGTTATAACTTGTAACAACAGAACCTTGTTATTATTACTATAGCATACCCAGCAGGCCATCGTCCCGTCGTGTTTCAAAGCTGCCAACATCGTACCTGTGCCGAAGAAACCTGCTCCGTCCTGCTTCAATGACTACCGCCCCGTGGCACTTACGCCCATCATCATGAAGTGCTTTGAACGGCTTGTCATGGAGCACGTCCGTTCCGTTCTCCCCCCCACCATTGACCCCTTCCAGTTTGCGTACCGAGCCAAGCGGTCCTCTGAGGATGCCATCTGCTCTGCCCTCCACTCGGCCCTCACCCACCTGGAGAGGAGGGACTCGTATGTGAGATTGCTGTTTGTGGACTTCAGTTCTGCCTTCAACACCATTGTGCCACAACGTCTCATCAGCAAACTTGACAAGCTGGGCGTCAGTACCTACCTCTGCAACTGGCTACTGGACTTCCTCTGTCAGAGGCCACAGGTGGTACGTGTGGGCGACAAAATCTCCGCCAGCATCACGCTGAGCACGGGGGCCCCCCAAGGCTGCGTGCTCAGTCCGCTGCTCTTCACCCTCCTGACGCATGACTGCGCTGCAACCTACAGCGACAACCGCATAGTGAAGTTTGCTGACGACACGACTCTGGTGGGTCTCATCACCAAGGGAGACGAGACTCAGTACAGGCTGGAGGTTGACCTTCTGACCACGTGGTGCAGGGACAACAACCTCCTGCTGAACGTCGTCAAGACCAAGGAGATTGTTGTTGACTTCCGGAAGGGTCACACCCAACACCTGCTGCTGACCATCGACGGTGCTGTGGTGGAGAGAGTGGGGAGCGCCAGGTTCCTGGGGGTGCACATCAGTGAGGATCTTTCCTGGTCCACCAACACCGCATCACTGGCAAAGAAGGCCCAGCGCCGCCTGTACTTCCTGCGGAACCTCAGGCGAGCGAGCGCTCCTCCGGCCGTCATGACTACTTTTTACCGTGGCACCATTGAGAGCGTCCTCTCCAGCTGTATTGCTGTTTGGGGTGGCAGCTGCACAGACTACAACTTGAAGGCCCTGCAGCGCATAGTGAACACGGCTGGTAAGATCATTGGCGCTTCACTCCCCTCCTTGAAAGACATTTACATCTCCCATCTCACCCGCAAGGCGACCACGATTGTGAGTGATGTGAGTCACCCCGCTCACTCTTTGTTCGATCTTCTGCCCTCTGGGAAGAGGTACAGGAGCCTGCGCTCCCGCACCACCAGACTCAACAACAGCTTCATACTCCAGGCTGTTAGGATCCTGAACTTGCTTCCCCGTTCTGCGTAGCGTCCTGTACTTTTGCGCTATGCTTGCTGGCTCCGTTTTGCTCCTCTTATCTATTGTGTTATCTGTTTATTTATTATTTATTCATCACTCTTACTATTTATTGTTTGAATTTTTGCCTTCTTGTTTTTATATTGTGTCGCGTACTTGTATGTCTATCGTGTTATATGTCTCGTCACCGTGGGATAGAGAAAACGTAATTTCGGTCTCTTTGTGTGGTGTGACATGTGGAGAGAGTGACAATAAAGCTGACTTTGACTTTGACTTTGACTTGTTTTCCCATATGAAAGCTTTCCGCATCTAAGTTATATAACACAAATAACAGTATCTTAACACCGCATCAAACAGCTTATTTGAACACAGCATAACTTTAACTTGTTTTCTCCCTTTTTCTAACTACAGATCTAACTTTGGTGGAGGCTTACTCACTCGACCTGAGCGAGTGATTGTAACTGTCTCAGTCATTGGTGATGTCTCAGAGGTTGTAATAATGTCGTCGTCCCCACTCTTGGGCGAAAGATCTTGCGGGGGCCCGCTGATAGCTGGAAGTAAGGGAGCAGCAGGCACTTTCAATAAGTGGTGGCGGTTCCGTCTAAAACAACCTCCTTGGGCTGTCGTCACGACATAAGACCTGGGTGCAGAACTGTTACCTTGTACCATTCCTGGAGTAGCCCATTGTTTTTCATTGTCCAGTTTCATCAGGACCTTGTCTCCAGAACTCAGTGGAGGTAAGTGAACTCGGACACCATTCCTGCGGTCATAAGAAAATGCTTGCTTCTGTTTGGCCGCAGCATCTGCAGAGTGCGTCTCCTCCCTGTTGGGCCACCTTGGATCCAGGTTAGCAGACAGGATGGGCAGCGTGGTTCTGATCTTGCGGCCCATCAGCAGCTCCGCTGGGCTAAAACCTGTAGAAGTAGTGGGAGTGCTCCTATAAACCATAAGAGCTAAAAGGGCTTTTTCCTGCTTAAGAATTCGTTTTGCTATCTGCACTGCCCTCTCTGCATGACCATTACTTTGAGCGTAATGCGGGCTAGATGTGGTGTGGATAGAATCTAATCCTCTGCCGAACCTCCTGAACTCTTCGGAAGTAAACTGAGGCCCATTATAACTAACAAGCTCCTCTGGAACCCCAAACCTGGCAAAAGTAGCAGCTAGCTTACTTATAACCTGAGTGGTTGTGGTTGTGGGCAAGTTCAGAATCTCTAGATAGCGAGAATAATAATCAGAAGCTACCAAGTAAGCTTGCTTGTTATATTCACATAAATCCACCCCTATCTTTTGCCATGGTCTGTCTGGCAATACTGTTGGGATGAGTGGCTCTTTATTCTGTGTGCCTAGTTGCAGTGCAGAAATCACACTCAGTAACTTTGTTGTTTATGCATTTTGAGATCCCTGGCCACCACACTGATTGTTTGGCCCTCTCTCTACACTTCACTAGACCTTGGTGACCATCGTGAATCCTGTCTATCATCTCAGATCTCATCACACTAGGAATTACTATCCGGCTTCCCCTGACCACCAACCCCTCTACCACAGACAGCTCCCCCCTTACTTTGTAAAAATCTTTAACTGCCTCGGGAACCTGTCTTTCGTAATCTGCCCAGCCTTTCTGAATAAACTGTTTAACTAGCTGTAGCTGGGGGTCTAGGTCGGTGTGCTCTCTTATCTGCTGCAGCTTGTGCGGTGTTGCTGGGAGGTGGTTGATGACTGCTCCGATGTGCACCATCACGTCTTCCTCCAGCTGCTCGTTACCGGTTTGTTCAAGGGGCCCTCTTGATAGTGCGTCCGCCACTGCCAATGTCTTGCCGGGTGCGTATACTGCTTCTGCATTAAAACGCATCAGTCTCATCAAGAGTCTCTGGCACATTAGTGGGACATTATCCAAGTCCTTATTGTTCATCAAAGGCACCAATGGTTTGTGGTCCGTGATCAATGTAAATGTCTCTAGTCCGATCAGGTATTTCTCAAAGCGCTCACATGCCCAGACGCTCGCTAGGCACTTCTTCTCTATTTGTGCGTATCTTGTTTCAGTATCACGAAGCCTCCTGGAGCAATAAGCGATTGGCCTCCAATCTTCACCATGTCGCTGAAGTAGGACTCCTCCGAGCCCATAGCTACTGGCGTCAGCGGACACTAGAGATGCACCGATCCGACTTTTTCAGTTCCGATACCGATACCGTGGCTTTGCTTATCGGTCGATACCCGATACCGATCCGATATTATGGTTGACTTAACAAGCTACATAACTCTACATGTGGAACAGAAAAGACCAAAGGCAATGGCATCAGGCAGACTACACAGTTCTTTGCTCTAAATTAGGGGTGTCCAAACTAACGGTCCAGTTTTTATTGGCCCGCAGCAAATTCTGAAAACATAATTGAATATGGCCCGCACAAGAAGCTTGAGCTCAGCTTCTCAGTTTCCACACTAGATGGAGCCCGCCACACAAAGCGTTTGACGTCCCATTAACACCCCCCCGGAAGAGAAGCGAACACGCAGCGTTTGACATCCGATTAGCCTCCGCCCCCCCCCCCCCCCATTCGGGAGTGAAGCGAACGCGCAGCCTTTGATGTCCCATTAGCAACCCGAAGAGAAGCGAACGCGCAGGGTTTGACGTCCGCTTAGCAACCCGGGGAAGAGAAGCGAACGTTTGCTCCATGTTTGCGTTTGTTTAGAAAACTCTCGTGGCATGCGGCACACGTGCTGCTGACGTATGACGTAGCCCGCGTCCCAATAGATTAAGGAAAGTATCGGTTCACAGATCGGCTGTATTTTCCGATATCCGATCCATCTATTTTGTTGATATCGGGGCCGATATCCGATCCAGATATCGGATCGGTGCATCTCTAGCGGACACCATTGTGGGTTTATTGGCATCATAGAAAGTGAGAACCGGCGCAGATGCCAAAGCTGATTTCAGTCTCTGAAAGGAGGATTCCTGTGCCGGACCCCAAAGCCATTTCACACTGGTTTTTAGAAGTTCATAGAGTGGTTGTCCAACTGTCGCCATTTCAGGCACAAACTTTGCTAGGTAGTTGACCACACCAATAAATCGTCTCAGCTCAGCGACGTTCTGGGGTTTAGGGAACTTCTCAATCCCCTCAACCTTTGCTGGGTCTGGCCTCACCCCGTTCTCATCAATGATGTGTCCCAAGAATTTAATCTGCCTCCGTCTGAATTTACACTTGCCTTTGTTTAGTTTCAGTCCGGCTTCCTCAATGACACTGAGGATCTGCTCCAAGCGTTTGTCGTGCTCCTCCTTTGTCTCTCCGTGGACCAATATATCGTCCATGTACACCTCTGCACGTTCCAGCCCCTGTAGTGTCTCTGCCATCTTGCGGTGAAAAATCTCGGGGGCACTCGATATTCCAAATGGAAGTCTGCAAAAAGCATATCTCCCGAAGGGAGTAATGAAGGTGGTTAGTTTGCGACTGTCTTTATGCAGTGGGATCTGGTAGAACCCACTCGCAGCGTCCAGGGATGTGAACAGTTTGGATCCTGAGAGCCTTGGCATTATCTCTTCCATTGTCAGCAACACATATTTCTCCCGTGCTACGGCCTTGTTTAGTTTTCTCAAGTCTGCACAGCACCTTACTTCAACTTTGTTGGGCTTTAAGACCGGCACCATTGCCGCACACCACTCGGTTTGGTTACTTTTTCAACTATGCCTTCGGTTTCTAGTCTTTGTAACTCCTTCGTAACGAGTGGCATGAGTGGGAGTGGGACTCTTCTGGCCACGTGGACTGCGTATGGTTGTGCATTTTCTTTGAGAAGGATCTTTACTGGTTCTGTCTTTAACAATCCAGTAGTTCCGAACACAGCACTGATTTCCTCTACTCTTTTCACCAAACCCATCCTGACTGCCTCTGTGCGACTGAGCAAGCAGCTGTTCCCTTTTATCACGTACACTGGAAAGGTGTAGTTTTTTCCTTTGTACTCTGTGTTTGCCTCGAACATCCCAAAGCACTGGAGTGGACCTCCGGGTCCTGAGAAGGGTGTTGTGGTAGGGGTTAGTTTGTACTTTTTATTGAGTAGACTGAATGTTTTGTCTCCAATGACGCTTGCATCCGCTCCTGTATCTATTTTGAAGGTCAGAGGCATCGCTGCAATGTCCAGTGTGACGGTCCATTTCTCGGGGTCTGCTGAGCCAGTGACTTCACCTAGAAAGTGGTACTGGGTGGCTTCACTGAGTTCGTTCACAACCTTGGTACGGCATACACGAGCCCAGTGCCCCTTTTTGTTGCACATTTTACATACACTTCTAGCTGCTGGACATTTGTTCTTTTCATAGTGCTGTGTGCCGCATCTACCACAGCTTGTGGACTGTCTTTGAGTACGTTGTGTGGACTTTTGGTGTGGTCCTTTCCGACGTCCTTCTGCGGAAACACTTGCGACCTGGAGCTCCGGTGGGAGACCGCTAGCTTGCATGCTAATTTGCTTGGTGACCTCTTCAGACTGTCGTACCTGCTGTATAACATGCGCCAGCGTCAGGTCTACTGTGAGCTGTAGTTTCAGCGACAACTCCTTGTCCCTTATGCCCACAACGAGCCTATCACGAATGTACTCGTCCCTCTTGTCCCCAAAGTCACAGTTCTCTGCTAATTCATACAGGACTCTTATGTACGCCTCCGCTTTTTCTCCTTGTAGTTGGTTGCGTTGGTAGAAGCACGTCCTTTCGTGTATTATATTTTGTCTAGGTATAAAGTATTCATCAAATTTTCCAAGAACAACTCCATAGTCTTTCTTATTGTCTTCCCCCGCGAACTCAAACGAGGCGAAGATTTTCTCTGCTTCACTACCCATCGCGTAAATCAGTGAGCAAACTTGGACCTCACCGCTTTTTGCGTTCAGTTTCGTAGCCAGCCTGTAGCGTGCGAATCTCTGCTTCCACTCCGGCCATTCACTCGGGCGAGCGAAGTTAAACTCCGACGGAGGGTTAAACTTGGACATCTCGGTTCGGTAAAGGCTGATCCCACTTCTGACACCATGTAATGTCGTCCTGACATAAAACAGGCCACGCCGTGTGCTGAACAGAAAACTGGCGGTTCTTTATTCTTCAACTCCCGAGTACCGACTCCAGAATCACACTTAAGCTCTCGCGATAAAGTATGGGCCATTCAAAGACCAGCTAGTGTGGGAAATTACAATATTATATATATTTGGCATGGCACAGTTATAGCGTGGTCTTCTACCAACCCAGAAGTTGCGGATTTGATCCTCAGCCATTGTGAGCACGTTGAAGTGTCTTTGAGCAAGACATTGAACCACCAGTTGCTAAGTTTTTCATCCTTCAGCAATAGATGTACTCTTATATTTTCCCAATTCTTTATCATTAATGCTTGCTGTGCTAATAGTAATTATCAGGAGATCTGCATGGAGGAATGGGCCAAAATACCAGCAAAAGTGTGTGAAAACCTTGTGAAGACTTACAGAAAACGTTGACCTCTGTCATTGCCAACAAAGGGTATTTAGCAAAGTATTAATATGAACTTTTGTTATTGACCAAATATTTATTTTCCACCAAAATTTGCAAATAAATTCCTTAAAAATCACACAATGTGATTTTCCGGATTTTTTTTTAAATGTTGTCTCTCGAAGTTGAAGTGTACCTGTGATGTAAATTACAGGCATCTCTCATCTTCTGAGTGGTAGAACTTGCACAATTGGCGGCTGACTAAATACTTTTTTGCCCCATTGTAAGTGCCATTGTTGGCCCTGCTTCATTTTCCCTTTTAAGTGACAGCCCAGTCACAATTGTTATGTTTCTACAGTTCTTGAATGTTCTGTGAGGTCATTGAAATTCATTACCAACATAAATACTAAGCTTTGTAGAGTCGAAAGATTCAAAGAACATTTTGTTTTTCTGTATTTATATAAAAAAAATTATCCCACGAGCAAATGCAACACTGAACTTTTTTTTGTTTGATTTTCCTCAGGTATTCCCAGGTTGTGACTGCCCCTCCCTGGCATCTCTCAGCAGTGATGTACCAATCATTTCTTGTGGTGGCCTTGCTAAGCGCTGGCTAGTCCCCGGTTGGAGGTTGGGATGGATCCTCATCCACGACAGAAAAAACATCTTTGGACCTGAGGTAATGATGGCGAAATGAAGCCTTGTGAACCACTGAGGCTTTCCAGCCAATTGGTATGCACACGGTTTGAAGTGTCAATGTGCTTTATTACCTCCATGATGCCATCAAGTGGTCAACAAAACAAAGCAGTAAAATATACAGAATTAAATAAGATTATAGGCTGAACAAGACGACCAAAAGTAGCAATATTTCAGTTTTAGCAGTCGGTGTATAGTTTACCTTCGCTTAAAGTAAATAATAGTAAGTCATAAGCAGACTGTTTATGAGTATAAATGGAAATGAGTTCAAAAAGTCCAAATCCCTGAAGGTTTTCAAACCAGGACACAATGGTTTAAAGAGCCTTATTACCTTTATTATACAGGTGATATGACATGCAGCAACTAAACATAAAGATACAATGACCACACACTCAAGTACTTCTACACTCCGAGTAATCTTTTCTCAGGCACAGAGCAACTCTAACTCGCCGACTAACCTGAAGCTCACAACAAATGCTGTCAACATCTACAAAACGGCACAAGGTCTCTCCAATGTTACAATGGAGTAACGTTGAACAAAGCAATGACATCACCTGCACAATCAGAGGCCTTGTTTGTCAATGGTTACATGATTGTCCCGAATTGGGGCTTAATTTGTCACGCCCACTCTTTCCCAAGACAAGCTCCAAAGCATCAGCACATTTTACAACATCAGTTAGTCACTACCTGCCAGTGGTGAGTAGTTTTCTGTGAGGGGTAGGCAACTCGGGTCCTAGAGACAGTGTTGACACAGTTACCTTGAAAAAGTAATTTAGTTACAATATCGATTTCATGATTTTAATGTAACATAGTTACATCACCGATTACTTGTTTTGAAAAATAGCTAAATTGGATTATGACTTACTTTATTAGTTACCGTTTTTTTCCATGTATAATGCGCAAAGTTTAACTAATTTATTGTCCTATATAATAATAATAATAATAATAATAATAATACATTCAATTTATATAGCGCTTTTCAATAACCCAAAGACGCTTTACATGGAATAAGAAAAAAAGAGTAGGGGGGGGGGACAGTAGGTTATAGTTAACAGGACATCGGTCAGCAGTGCAAAGGGGATGGATGGAGGAGCAGGAGGGGCGGGAGCGGAGGTTGTTGAGGTTGCCAGTACGGGAGGTGGGGGTGACGGGGGATTGGTAGTCCAAAAAGAGAAGATGGGTGAGCCATCAGAGAAATGCCGGACAGATGTAGCGGCGACGGCGAAGGATCCCAGCCTCGTGTGGAAGGAGCAGTGGACCAGGTGGTGATGCCAGTCGACCTCGACGGCACCCGCTCGAACGGCAGGCCCCAACGCACCACGGCGGCACACAGCAGAGCCACGGTTGGCGAGCCCGCAGGGAGTGGAGCCCGTCCCCCGCGGACGCCGGACGGAAGGCCAGAGAACCGGGCCAGAGCTGCCGTCGAGTCCGCAGCAGGCGGACACAGGCTCCGAGTCGGGAGGCAGGAGGATCTGGTGGTGGTTTTGTCCAGTTGGCTGTTGGCTAGCTGGCTAACATAGTTGGTAGAGGAGACAGATAGGTGAGAGCGGAGCTGCGGGGAAGCGAGGTGGACGGAAGACAACACGAAAAAATAAAAGAGACGGGTGGACTGAAAACGGGAAAACGAAAAACAAATAACGGAAATCTGACGCCAGCGTGCTCTAACCCGGAAGACAACAGACGGTGGGGGAGGGGAAACAGGGAAAACTAAAATCTGGGGTGCGCATTATACATGGGTACAAAAAAAAAAAGATTTTTATTTTTTATATCCGGATATGATACGGAGGCCGCCTTTACAGATGCGCTTTCTTCTCTGCTGTTCACTTCAAACACGCTCCATACGAACACAATGCTCTCGTATCAGACGCTTGCTCGATCACCTGCTCGTTTGCTGTCACAATGTACCCTACACAAATCCGAAACATTTCTTCGCTATCGAGTTTGCTAGCGCATGCGCAGTGATACTGACCGGCAGAATAACATCCGGTTGTTCCCAAAGATGAATTTCTGAAATAATTTTACGTTTACGGACTTAAGTAGGAGTCAAAATTTGGGTGCGTATTATACATGGGTACAGGCTTTTTTCCAGCATCAACATGCCATTTTTAGGGTGCGTATTATACATGGGGGCGCATTATACATGGAAAAAAAACGGTGTATACTCCCTGCCGAGACTTTGGATGGGCTGTTCTGTTAGGAGCCGGATCCTCTCTCCTCTCCTGTCGTCCCTCACCCCTTTCCTTATTGAAAGGCAAATGCAAAAACTATACTTAACATAAAAATGACCTGTTTTTACCCGTACTTTCTTGGATGTGTTTTATGGAATGTTTTAACAGTAATTTTTAAGGATAATGTTTTTAGTTGAAAATAACATAGAAAAATAATACATAAAATAACACAGCTCGGTGAAGCACTCGTTAGTCCACCTCACAGTTCGGAGGGTGTGGATTCGATTCCACCTCCAGCCCTCCCTGTGTGATTTGCATGTTCTCCCCGTGCCTGGGTGTTTTTTCTCCGGGCGCTCTGGTTTCTTCACACATCCCAAAAACATGCGTGGTAGGCTGATTGAGCACTCCAAATTGCCCCTAGGTGAGTGCGAGTGTGGATGGTTGTCTCTGTGTGTGCTGCGATTGGCTGGCAACCGGTTTGGGATGTCCCCCACCTACTGCCCGATGGGCCAAAATACCAGCAACAGTGTGTGAAAACCTTGTGAAGACTTGCAGAAAAGGTTTGACCTCTGTCATTGCCAACAAAGGGTATATAACGAAATATTAATATGAACTTTCATTATTTACCAAATACTTATTTTCCACCCTAATTTGCAAATAAACTCCTTAAAAATCAGACAATGCTATTTTATGGACAAAAAACAAAGTCTGATAATCACAATTATATTTGTGGATAGGAAAAACGCGTAAAAATCACAAATGCCTTAATCTAAAACACGTGTAAAAATTGTAGATATAGTTGTGTGAATATTTTTGCCACAAATTTCTCCTCATAGTAATAGTGGGAGAAGAGGTGGAAAAGGGAAAACCAGGGATTTGATGCCCACCCAAAAGAAAAGTGATTGATTACTGGGAGGTAAGCTGTTATGGTTCTAAGCCACAAACTGTCGCTGTCAGGCAGCTACGTGAAGACTAGCCCTGGCCACTGATATTTATATATATATAATATACTGTATATTTTACTCCATTACAAAGAAAAGGACAGGTGCTTATCAGGAGACTTATAATACTAATAATGAATGATGTGAGTTTAAATTGTATTGCCCATGTATGTAGACTGAAGCAAAACATTCACATTGTATACACTGTGTAACATCTGCAGATTCGACATGGCCTCGGAAAGCTTACCCAACGTATTCTTGGACCCTGCACCATTGTCCAGGGTGCGCTGGAGGGAATCCTCAACAACACACGTCTGGGTTTCTATGATGATACCATTCATTTCATTAAGGTAAACAGAAGGCAAATTTGCAACATAGTGACAGTTTAAGACAGTGCCTCCAGTGTTAACACCTTGAATGTACAATTTGGAATTCAATAAAAACTGTTGAGACATAATACCTCAGAAGAATGTAAACGTCAATGTGGTTTAGTCACGGAAGACTTTAGCATATCTATGGGTATAGGTTAACTGCCCTGCTGGCGTTTATTATTAAAGGTGCACTATGTGATGTCGAGGCTGCTAGCAAGATTCAAATGTAGACTCACTGCATCCCCACCTTGGTAGGTAGCGTGGCATTTTCATGTTGTAAAGTTGCTAAACAGCAATTATTACTGGTTAGATGTGTTACAGTCAATGTGTACAATTAAATTACAAATAGAAGACGTTAGACAGCCAACCCTATCTAGCTGAATAATAAATAGATAAAAAATAAAAATAAATACACTATTTTATATACTAGTTTGTCTTGAGACCTGTCCAATTTCTTCTTTTTAACTTTTGTTGCTAAGGAAAGTAATCCAGCCAAATAATTTTGCACACAGCACAGAAAGCTTTGTACTAGGGTAGTAGTAGGGGACAAACTGCTTGCACTTGAGCATGCGTTGGAAAAAATACCTGAACCTGCCTTTGCAAAAGCACAACTGTTTTCGACAAGTAAAGACTATCAGCGGGCATCTTTGCAACATTCTGCAAACCCAAATGAAAAATCTGAATTCGCTACGTTAGCAAGCATTCACCGCTCAGGGAGATAGTGTCTTAATTAATAAAGACAGTGTTGTAAACAATACATGTAGAGTTGTAGTGACAGGTTTAACTCTGGAATAGCTCATTCAAATTGTAGTTAATCAATTTGAAAGGAAAATAGTTAAGGAATTGCCAAGTGGCTCAAAAATAACAACATTTTTGAAGTCCCACCGTGACTGGTATAACATTGCACTTCATCCCAATGATGTCATGAACAGTGTTTTTCTTTTCCTTCCACAGTCCAATGCTGAGATTTGTTTTAAGGAGCTGTCCACTGTACCTGGCTTGAACCCCATCATGCCCTCAGGAGCCATGTATTTGATGGTCAGTATTGCTGTGAAAAAAGAAAATGCACTGATTTTTACTCACAGGAAAGTTTATTACTGTGTACTGCATCAGAATTCTATTTTATAAAAAAAACTATGTTATGTCAGAGTTATGGTATGTTTACAGTAGTTACTGTGCAAAATTCTTTGGCCACATCACCCCGAGCTTTGTTTATATTGTGACTTTTTTATTATAGCAATCAATATCTTGTAAAATTTTATCTAATAGAACACAAGGGCTTCACACAGAATGAGTTAACAAATGTCCACAAAACAAATGGGTACGCTAAGAGACAAGTTACATTTTACCAACCAGTACCGTATTTATTCTAATTATCGCTCAGGGCACTAGCACTAGAACACCGGCTGTTTTGATCTAGCTCTAACAGTGGGTGCGTCAATTGACGATGCGACACGTTACCGTCGCACATCACATGTTGCGCACGTCATGTTATTGCGATTTTATTGTTCGAGCGCACGCCCCGATAACGTAATTGTGTGAGGATATTGTAGCCTAGGGCGCACTGGGTAGCACGTCCGCTTCACAGTTAGGAGAGTGCGGGTTCGATTCCACCTCCGGCCCTCCCTATGTGGAGTTTGCATGTTCTCCCCGGGCCCGCGTGGGTTTTCTCCGGGGCACTCTGGTTTCCTTTCACATCCCAAAAACATGCTTGGTAGGCCGATTGAAGTCTCCAAATTGTCCCTAGGTGTGGTGCGAGTGTGAATGGTTGTTTGTCTCTGTGTGCCCTGCGATTGGCTGGCAACCAGTTCAGGGTGTCCCCCGCCTACTGCCCGACGTCGACTGGGCTCCAGCACACCCGCGACCCCTGTGGGGACTAAGCGGTTCAGAAGATGGATGGATGGATGGATATTGTAGCGGAGTGACGAGTGTAATTGTATCATAGTTTATGGAGAAAAACAATTTAAAAGGGACATTCGACGTGCTGTAAAACTAGTCATATTTAAACTTGCGCAATGACGTTAGCATGCGGTCGTGGAGGAAAACCTACGTTTTGGGGGGAATTTTTAGCAACATGGGCGATCATTAGAGGTATCAATGTTTTTTGTTTATGTCATCACTAACACACACTGGGCGATTATTAGAATATGGGCGATAATTAGAATAAATACGGTATATCTGAATTGGAACCACCCAACCACCAGAATTGTATTAGCATCCCATGTGTATTAATGTGGAAGTAGCCCAGATGGACAAACACACCCATAAAGACAAACCCACAAACTTTTATTAATCGTAATGCTGCTGTTCAGACTTGTTTAAGGTTGAACGTAAACTTAAGGGCCTTCTGGTAATCATTACGACACTGCTAACAACACTGTTTAAAAAAAATAATGGTGGCCCAAAATGTTGCACTGTTTTATACAGTACAGTATCAGTAAAAACTGTAAAACATACACTATCATTATGATCACTTGAGCATTCTTCTGAGATTTGAAGAAGAATTTGCCTTTACAAAGAAAATAATGCTCACTTTTAGTAGCTATGTCAGGTAAATATTAGAAATTCTTTAACAATTTATTTATCATTTTGGTTGTATTTTAGGTTTGTTTATGGTGAATAACTACACGGACCAATAGGCCCGTTTCTAAAATTCAGAATTTCTCATGTATGTAGTTACGTAAATGAGGTGACAAAATATTTAAATACAGATTTAACTATGACACTACCCAGTTTTGTAGCTGAATACATTCAATGAACAAAAGTTCATGAACTCGTATTCATATTTTGGACAAATGAACTGAACGTTGCGCATTATTGCTTTGTGAACGTTTTTGGGCACCCCAGAATGAGCCTGGAGCCAATGAACGGTTTTGAAGAGCAGTTAATTTTTGTTCAAGTTTGCTCTTCTTAGACTTCAAAATAAAACACTGTTAAATACACTGTAAACAAGGCTTGATTAGTCGTGGAAAAACAGTTTGGCAACCCCGGCCACACACAGTTGCGTGGCGCGTGCGTACTTAAAATGCAACTTGTGTTTGGAGACGCGTAGATGACACAATGACACTTCAGTCGATGTAAACTCAAATGCCACGCGACGTGCAGCCCCACTCATTCTTGTCAAACAGCAACGATAATGTACCCTATGAGAGCATTCAGGAATTTTATGAAAAATTGTCGTGCTCTCAATGTCGTTGAACCACTTAATGAGATTGTTTTTTCTTGTTTTAGTCATTTTCAATGGCCCTGTCTTTTTAAATTTTGATTGGGGTGAAGAAAAGAACTACAAACTTTTCATATTTGGAACAATGAATTTATAGTTCAAATAATTTCAATTATGAACTATGATCTGAACAAGTTCATTTTAAAATTTGTGAACTGAACTTCTAGGTCGAGGTAGAAAATGACCTTTCCTGACACTGCAGTCGCTACCTGTATACCATTTCACAACACTGCAGAACTACAACCATAAAAAATAAATAATTAATAGTTTTAAAATTAAAATTAGAGCATTGATATCTCAGTAAAGGTGTTTTTTTATATACAGCTCTTGTATCGATCTTGTTATTTTTAAAAATGTTTATTGTGTTTTGTTTGTGTGCATAATGCATCAATCCATTTATACCACTTAACGTGCTCACGGGTGAGTGAGTGAGCAGGAGCTTATACCGGGTGACTTTGGGAGAATGGAAGATCACACCCTGGACTGGCCAATATTTTTCACAACTCCCATGTACAGACAGGCAATCATTTTCGCTCACATTCTCACCCTCACTGAGTGACTGTGATGAATACCAATGATCAAATTTGAATCTTTTTGATGCAAGAGCTGTACATTTTGATAGCTAATAACAGGTTTGTGCAGTGTTTCATACTATATACTGTAGGTATCCATATCTGTGTCCAGTTTTCAATTATCCCCAGCTATTGTAATTTTGGTGTGAAATTTGAGGGTTTGCTCTGGTGTTCGACAGATATCTGACTCTGTGTGTGTGTGTGTGTGTGTGTGTGTGTGTGTGTGTGTGTGTGTGTGCGCGTGTGTGTGTGTGTGTGTGTGTGTGTGTGCGCGCGCGCGTGCATGTTTTCAGATTGGAATCGACATAAAGAGCTTTCCAGATTGTCATAATGATGTTGACTTTACTCAACGGCTAGTGATCGAGCAGTCAGTTTTCTGTCTGCCTGCCACAGTACGTTCTCATGCACCTTAAGAACTTTTTGGCATCCTTTGTCGTAAAAATATCCCATAACTAGCCACAGTGCATTCATTTCTTCTCTTCTCACAGGCTTTTGAGTACCCCAACTATTTCCGCATTGTGGTGACAGTCCCAGAGCAGATGATGATGGAAGCATGTGGTAGGATCCGGGAGTTTTGCCTGCACCACTACCGGCCAGGCAGTCACAATAATAACGCCCTGGATCAGTGAGAGTCCAGCTATTGTGATGGGATGGAAATTAACATGTAACTGCACATACTGAGCATGAATCTACATTAAGACCAAGTTTACATGCTTACCTCAGATGCGGTTTGTTGTCATTACATTTTCAATGGTCACCTAAATACTATGTCTTTTGAATATTTTTTATTTATATCATTACGTATGTACCAGATGGTAAACACTTGTTTGTTGTTTATTTATCTAATTGATAGTTACACTTTTTAGTCTTTAGGATTTGGGATTGCAGACCATGCATATGGCAGTACTGTTGTTTTAATCCTCTTATTTTGAAGATGTCTCATGATTGTTCTGTACAGAGTGCTTCATTTGGCTTCTCTATATTATTCAAATTATTTTAAAGTATGTTTTTTCTCCCCTTTACATTTTAGAATACAAAACTTCTTTTCATACTTTATGGGCAGGGACGCTACTATTTTGGTCACCACCGCTTAAAAGTTACAAATATACATTGGCCCATAACAAATTTCATCACTTTTTTACCAATTAGGGTGCCTTGATGCATGCGATGACATTCAAGTATTTCTCGATACGGTACTGCATTAATTATCGAATATAAATACATTTATAATATTACAGCTGCAAACAGCTTGGGCCCTTGCAGCCCTAGCACTGGCATGTTGGAATATTGACACATTGAAATTGGATTTTATTTTTTATGAAGTAAATCAGGACAAAAGCTCTCTAAAATGCCAACGGTCAGGCAAAATCTGAAAGGAAATAGAAAATGGCTGACTTTCCATTGAGTTTAGAGAAGAGCTCCAGAAAGTTTTTGTAGGTCTTGAGCTATTGTATGTCTCCAATTTCTGTTAGATATTGGTGAAACGTTCAGCAGGGCTGTTTCATTCAAAATTTGTGGAGAGTGCAACAAACCCATATTTTTCAAATGTGCAATTAACTCTAAATTATTATTTTATCAATAAGCGACCTCTACAAAAGAAATTTCAAAATGGTGGACTTTAACAGATGGTTTTGGAGATCATGGTCTGTTACATATACCTCCCAAAAATTGACGTTGGTGAAACATACAACCGGGGCTAAGTCGTTAAAAATGTGTCATTTGTAAAATATATTTGTAAAAGTATATTTTTAAAATAGTGATGTTGTTTCCAGATTTGATGGAATTGCAAAGTTTCAGGAATTTCTGTGCATGTTTAGATTCTCAAGAGTAGTGTCGTTTTCGTGCTACAACATAATAAAGGCCTAAGCAATCTTCTGAGCAAATGTGAGGTAAATCTGGTTTATGCGCTGGAAGAAAATCATCAAAGAAAAAAACGATGTGCTCTCATGGACGGGCCACTCACGTGACACGTGGAACGTGGGATGGACCTTCATGGAGCCTGGAAGGTGCAGACGGACGGTGGACGGGCTAATTACCTTGCGTATCAGAAACGGTCCTACGAAGCGGGGCGCCAGTTTGCGAGATTCCGATCATAGCGGCAGATCCCGCGTCGAGAGCCACGCTCGCTGCCCCGCTCTGTACACCGGGGCCGGCGTTCGGTGCTTGTTTGCCTGGCGAGGGTAGCCAGAAACTGTGTGGAGGAGAGACACCCGGGCTCTCACCCAGGCCCGATGACAGCGGCGGACATAGGCCAGGGCCAACGGGCACGTCGCACTTCGCTCCTGGTGGTCGAACAGAGGCAGTTGGTACCCGAAGATGCAGTGGAATGGTGAGAGGCCCGTAGCCGAACTGGAAGCTGTTTGTCCCATTCGCGTTGATCTCCGGCGGCCATACACCGGAGAGACTTGCCCAGCTCCTAATTAAGGCGCTCCGCTTGCCCATTAGACTGCGGGTGAAATCCCGAGGAAAGTCTGGCCGAGAAGCCGACAGAACTCTAACCTATAGGCGGAAGCGAATTGCGGTCCGCGGTCCGACACAATCTCCTGCGGGAGGCCGTGGTGTCAAAACACCTCCCGCAGCAGAATCGACGCAGTCTGCTTTGCGGATGGGAGGTTAGGCAGGGGAATGAAGTGCGCCATCTTACTAAAACGGTCCACGACCGTGAGAACCACTGTGTTCCCCTCGGAGGGCAGAAGACCCGTGACAAAAATCAACAGACAAATGAGACCAGGGTCGCCGGGGAACTGGCATGGGTTAGAACAGGGGTGTCAAACTCATTTTTTTCGCGGGCCGCATTGTAGTCATAGCTTCTTTTGGAGGGCCCTTATGACTGTCAACCCAAATAAATGTATGAGCACCTCATATTATATACAGTAAAAGCAACAATACAAACTGACAAATAACTCGTTTTCAAATCAGACGGGTAAAAACTGGTCAAACATTAAAAGAAAAGATATTATTAAAAGTGAAGACAATTTGCAATTCTAGTAATGACACACGAATTTGATGCACAATTTGTCTTCGCGGGACACATAAAATGATGTGGTGGGCCGCATCTGGCCCCTGAGCCTTGAGTTTGACACCTGTGGGTTAGAGCATCCCTGCCGGAGGACGGTTAGACAACTTAATACATTTACAGATGGGGCAGGCTGTTCCAGCGCCATGGGCTCCGCGGCCGCCATCGGACTTTGCTCCAGCGACGCCGAACTTGCAGCCACCATCGGAGTTCCTCCCGGAGCCATTGGCTCCGTGACGGTCATCAGACTTCGCACCCGTGACGCCGGACCCACGGCCGCCATCAGAGTTCCTTCCGGCGGCATCAGGACCCGCGGCTACCATCGGGCCCCACCCCAGCGTCACCGGACCCACGACCGTCACCAGATTTCAAGCCAGCTCATCCCTGGCCCAGCTCCCACTGTTGCGGCGCGTGGTGGCTCTTGCCGCTGCGCACTGCTCCGCCTTCCGAATGCCGCTGATCGCGGTCCGGACTTCCAAACGCCACTGATTGCGGCTCTGACTTTTCGTATGCCGCCGATTGCGGTTCATGTCCCTAGAATTGCCACTGGTTGCGGTTCGTGTTCCAGAGTTGCCGCCGATTGCGGTTTGTGTTCCAGAGTTGCCGCCGATTGTAGTTCATGTCCCTAGAGTTGCCGCCAATTGCAGTTCATGTCCCCAGAGTCGCCGCCGATTGCGGTTCATGTCTCCAGAGTCGCCACCGATTGCGGTTCATGTCCCCAGAGTTGCCGCCGAGTGCGGTTAGGACTTTGGCATGGCCGCTGAGGCCATTCGGACTGGTGTGCTAACCCCCCCCCCCTGGGGTTTTGTTTTTTTTGGGACGTCGGGAGCCGTCCCTTGTGTGTGTGTGTGTGTGTGGGGGGGGGGGGGGGGGTACTGTCACGTCTCATCCCCAGTTTTTCTATGTGTCTAGGTTTCCATAGTTTCTGTTCGCGTCGCCCCTCCCCTCCTGTGTCACCTCAATCAATGTAATCGCGGTCACCTGCCTCGGGTTTCGTGTTTTGTATTTAAGTCCTGTCTGCGTAATTTCGGTCTCTTTGTGTGTTGTGACATGTGGAGAGATTGACAATAAAGCTGACTTTGACTTTGACTCCCCATCGGATCATTGTGTTGTCGTTGTCGTTATGTCTTGATGTCTCCATGTCCTGTTGTTTTCTTGTCTCACGTTCCGGTCAGTCAGTCTAGTTATTGTTTTGTTAAGTCATGTCAGTTTGCAGAGTCTGTCTTTTGAGTTCCTCCAATAAACCCTGGTCCAGGCTGCATTTGGTCGCCCTGCTCCATCCAATCCGTGACAGTATGATCCGACCACTCCAGCGACCAGCGCTTGGACCCCCCTCCACCACCAGCTCCCGTCCGCGACGCCCAATCCACGTCCGTCGTCCGAGCTTGTTCCAGTGCCATGGGCTCCGCGGCCACCATTGGACTTCGCTCCAACGACGCCGAAACCTCGGCCTCCATCGGAGTGCTTCTGGCGCCATCAGACTCGCGGCTGCCGTCGGGCTCCACCCCAGTGTCGCAGGACCCGCGGGCGTCGCCAGAATTCAAGCCAGCGGCGTCGGACCCGCGATCGTCTCTGGCCCCTCTCCCACTGCTGCGGCGTGTGGTGGCTCTTGCTGCTGCCACAGCGCCGCCTTCCGAATGCCGCTGATCGCGGTCCGGACTTCCAAATGCCGGCGATTGCGGCTCTGCGGTTCTGTCCCCCGAGTTGCCGCCGATTGCGGTTGGTGTCCCTAGAGCTGCCGCTGATTGTTGTTCGTGTTCTAGAGTTGCCGCCGATTGCAGTTGGTGTTCCAAAGTTGCCGCCGATTGCAGTTCGTGTTCGAAAGTTGCCGCCAATTGCGGTTCGTGTTCCAGAGTTGCCGCCGATTGCGGTTCGTGTCCTCCGAGTAGCTGCCGATCGCGGTTCGTTTCCCGCGAGTAGCCGCCGATCGTGGTACGTATCCCCCGAGTAGCAGCCGATTGCGGTTCATGTCCCTGAGTAGCCGCCGATTCCGGTTCATGTCCCCAGAGTTGCCACCGAGCACGGTTAGGACTTTGCCATAGGCCAGTGAGGTCGTTTGGACTGGTGCGCTTCCCTCCATCACCCCCGCTCGCCGCCTGGGGTTTTTGTTTTTTAGGGACGTCGGGAGCCGTCCCTTGTGAGGGGGGGTACTGACAGTGTCTGTGTGCTCGCCCCTCCCTTCCTGCGTCTACTCTCAATCTATGTACTAATCACAGTCACCTGCCTCTCGTTACCTGGCGCGTATATAAAAGTACTGTCTGCGTGTCACACCCCTGTCGGATTGTTCTTGTCTTGTCTGTCGTTGTCGTTCCTGTCTTTAGCTTGTCTTTTTGTTCAGTTAGTCATGTCCCTAGTCGAGCTTCTTATAGTCTGTCTTTGAGTTCTCCAATAAACCCTGGTCCAAGCTGCATTTGGTCGCCCTGTTCCATTCCTTCCATGACAATATACATTTATTGACACAAAATATTTACAGATGAATACTTCGCGGATTTCACTTATCGGGGGTGGTTTTTGGAACCAACTATCCGCGATAAACGAGGGATTACTGTGCAGGACTGTCTCAGAAAATTAGAATATTCAAGATTCAAGAGTTTTTTATTCACCATGTTTGAGCGTGCCAAACAAGGAATTTGACTTCGGTAAATCACACCCTCTGTTCAAGATTTAGGTGACTAACAACACTCAGGACATGTGAAAAATGGCAAATATTCTCAAACATCCCCTGATCTTAAACTCCCGAAAGGGCAAGGAAAAACTCAAAACTCCAGCTAGGGGAAATGAGAAACCTTGAGAAGAGACCACAGATGGGAGGGTCCCTCTTCCAGGATGACCAGGCTGCAATGGATGGAGGACGCATAGTACAAACAGTGTAGACAAATTCAAAAAAGGTGTGGAGAGCAGGGTGTTATTGCACAGTAATGACTCTGAGACTCTAAGAGTGGTGTGAGTTCATCAGAGCAACAGCCTGGAGGAAGAAGCTGTCTCTGTGTCTGCTGGTTTTGGTGTACCGAGCTCTACAACGCCGTCCGGAGGGGAGTAGATCAAACAGACTGCAACCTGGGTGAGAAGGGTCTTTAGAGATGCTCCTTGCACGTTTCCTGGTCCTGGACAGGTACAAGTCTTGGATAGATGGGAGGTCGATTCCAATTATCTTGTCTGCAGTCCTGATTGTCCGTTGCAGTCTGTGCTTGTCTTGTTTGGAGGCCGATCCAAACCAGACAGTGATGGAGGTGCAGAGGACGGACTGGATGATGGCAGTGTAGAAGGTCTTCAGAAGCTCTCGCAGCAGGTTGAACTTCTTGAGCTGTCTCAGGAAGTACAGCCTCTGCTGGGCCTTCTTCCAGACAGAGTCTATGTGGCCAGACCATTTCAGGTCCCGAGAGATTGTGGTTCCCAGGAACTTGAAGGTGTCTGTGGAGAGAATAGTATTACTGCGGATAGTGAGGGGTAAAAATGGTGAAGGGTCACGCCTGTCATCTCCACGGTCTTGAGCGGGTTCAGCTCCAGGTGGTTTTGGCTGCACCAATGGACCAGCCGCTCCACTTCCTGTCTGTACGCAGTCTCATCACCGTCCTGGATCAGTCCGATGAGAGTGGTGTCGTCAGCATACTTCAGGAGCTTCACAGGAGAGTCACCTGAGGAGAAATCGTTGGTGTAGAGCAGTGCTTCTCAAATAGTGGGGCGCGCCCCCCAGGGGGGGCGCGGTGCTATTCCTGGGGGGGCGCGTGTGACCCTGGGGAACAGGCTTTTTTTTTGGCAGTACTAGAATAAAGTGTAATTGCGGGTTTACTACAGCAGGGGGCAGTGGCGCTCTCATTGTTACTTCTGTCACGTTTGCGACAGTGCAACATTTTACGACTTACAAGACAAGTTAGGATAGTCACGGTGGGGAGGGGGGCGCGAATAGATTTCTTCTTGCTAGGGGGGGGCGTAACAGAAAATAATTGAGAAGCACTGGTGTAGAGAGAGAAGAGCAGTGGGGAGAGGACGCACCCCTGAGGGGCTCCAGTATTGGTGGTCTAGGTGTCAGATGTGATGCCCCCCAGCCTCACACGCTGTTTCCTGTTGGTCAGGAAGCTGGTGATCCACTGACAGGTGGAGGCAGGCACCACAAGCTGAATGAGCTTCTGTTGGAGGATGTCAGGAGCGATGGTGTTGAACGCCGAGCTGAAGTCCACGAACAGGATCCTGGCGTACGTTCCTGGGGTGTCCAGGTGGTGCAGGATGTAGTGCAGTCCCATGTTGACCGCATCATCCACTGACCTGTTTGCCCGGTAGGCAAACTGGAGGGGGTCAAGCAGGGGGCCCGTGACATCCTTCAGGTGGTTCAGCACTAACCTCTCGAAAGATTTCATGACCACAGATGTCAGTGCGACAGGTCATTCAAACCTGTGATGGCGGACTTCTTGGCCACTGGAACAATGGTGGAGCTCTTGAAGCACGAGGGCACCTCACACAGCTCCAGAGAACGGTTGAAGATCCGTGCAAAGGTGGGTGCCAGCTGCTCATCACAGACTTTCAAGCAGGAAGGTGACACGCCGTCTGGGCCCGGTACCTTCCTGGTCTTTTGTCTCCAAATTCTTGTTTATATTACATTTACTTGATATATATAGTCTGACGTCCGCGGCGCACGTAGTCTTTCCGGCGTCAACAGCTGTGTTTTTTTCTTTTTTTTCTTTTTTTTCCAAGTGACACGGAAGACGAAAATTCTGATTAATTTATTGATTTGGAGTGACAGGGATGGTTCGATAAAATTGTTGTTTATATTATTGTTATTTCATACATAGTTCATATATTGTTATCTGGGCCTGTAGAAAATTTTGAACTGCAACGCGCTGCTGACGTTGGACTTGTTTACATAAAGGAGGACCAACTCGATCGATTGGTTTCATGATTTGGAGTGACACAGACGGTTTGATAAAGGTGTTATTTATGTTATAGTTATTTGAATAACTGTTATTGTTACATCAGACCAGTTCTCAGCTTCTCATTTGTGTTTATGTCACGTTAGCATACCGTATCCTGTTGTTGCTCGTTCATGTCTGTTCTTGGTGTTGAATTTTGTCGAATAAATTTCCCCCAAAAAGCGACTATCGTAATTTCCGGACTATAAATCGCGGGTTTTTTTCATAGTTTGGGTGGGGGGCGACTTATACTCAGGAGCGACTTATATATGTTTTTTTTCACAAATTTTTACTTGATCATTAACACATCACTTACTTACTAGAATAGTTGACCACTTCACATGTTATTTTTAGTATAGTTGATCACTTTACATGCTTTGATATCTTTATCTTGAACATATTCAAAACATGAAAAATAGAGAGAAAAAATCAAATAAATTAAGTAACACTTTAAAGCGCCATATCGTCTGGACATGTCCTCTGTCACCAGGATGACATAAAGGACGAGAAATTTGATCGATGGATTTAATATTGTTGTTTATGTGATAGTTATTTAAAATATAGTTTATATATCGTTGTATGGGCCTGTGGAATAATTTGAACTGCGGCGCGGCACACGGCATTGTTGACAAAGGACGATCGATGGATTTAATGAATTGGAGTGACACAGATGGTTTTATAAACGTGTTATTTATGTAATATTTTTTTTTAAATAACTGAATGTTACGTCAGGCCCGTTCTCAGCTCCTCGTTTGTGTTTGTCACGTTAGCATACCGTATCGTTGAGCCTGTTGTTGGTCGTTCATGTCTGTTCTTGGTGTTGGATTTTGTCGAATAAATTGGCCCCCAAAATGCGACATATACTCCGGAGCGACTTATGTTTTTTTTCACATTTTTGGGCATTTTATGGCTGGTGCGACTTATACTACAGATGATTGATTGATTGAATATTTATTGATCCCCAGGGGTGGGGAAATTCAGGCCCCAGCAGTATTCATACCACAGAGTGGGTATACAAAAGACACAGGCTGCCACCCAACGGCGCCACAAAGAAAGCCAGAAAGTGCTCAAGATAAAAGCCATCAAAGCAAAACAAAGCTAAAAGACAAAGGAAAAAAAAACTGTGGCCAACCAGCACCCCTCAATACAAGAGAACACCCCAAAACACACAAAATAGCCTCCACGGGGTCCATAGACAGGTGTAACGGCAGTCCAGTTCAACGGCGCCCAATGGACCGTGGTCGTGAATCGGTGAAAAACATCACAAAGCAGGCAAACGTGTGAGCAGCGTCCTGGGCACCCAGTCGGATGCACGTGCAGATGGTCACCACGGGGCTAGCATGGCGAAAGTCGTTGGTTCCGACGAGCACGAGGAAGCGGAGTCCCTAGAGGGGTTGCGGTTGCAAGGCCAAGGCGAGGGACCCGGTCATCACTGGCCGGATAAGCAGGAAGCCGCCGTAGAGTTACGCCGGTCTCGACCGATGATCCCGGTCCCAGGAAGAAAAAATAATAATACAAAATATCCGATCCGAAGAGATACCGAGGTGCGGTAGAAGGCACCAGCATCGCCGAATGGACAAAAAGACAGAAAGAAAAAGGAGAAAAGAAAGAAATAAAGAGGAAAAGAGAGAACACTGCTGGGAGGCAGCCACTTACGGCGCCTTACCGAAAGAAAAAAAAATCGATTTATAGTTCGAAAATTACAGTATTAACACCATTAAAAAAATATATTTCACCAAAAAACTACTATAAGTGATTCTCATTAAATACGACGCTGTTATTATGAATAACAGTTTCCATCACGTCAGCGGCTACAGGTCAGATGTATGAAAAATGTTTATCTTATGAGGCAAAATCACATAAAACCGCAAATATTTTGACCAAATACATCATCTCGAAGAATCAGTGAAAGAATAAATCTAAATAAAGTAATAAAGAATCAAAACGGCAACACGGTGACGGATATCTGAAAATCAGAGCAGAGGTTTAACTCACAAACACCTGGTAACAGAGTTGAGGAAACGGGAAACACTTCCTTAAAGTTGGCCTTAAAACATTATTAAGTTAAGATTAGTCGCAAACAGGTGGTGCATCAATGTCCTTGAGCATCCTGCATGGTTTGAAAATGAGAATGGTCGCTAGTTTCAATCCCTGCTATTTGTACAAATTATATTCAAAATGCATTTATTTTTACAACAAACTTGAGAAACTCCCCTTCTTTTTTAGTGGGAACAGTGTTCTTGGTATCCCTTTTATTGCTAGTGCATCATATTTTGGAGTAAAATTTGTTGTGGCAATTCTTAGGCTAGAGCCGAGGTGTCCGTTAACCTAGATCTGTGACGGGGCTTTGTTGACGTTCACATGGCTGAACGTCTGCTCACACACGTCGGTCGAGCCAAATTGTCCACTCTTTTTCAAACACTTGGCACTCAGTCTCCGCCTTTCTTTTCCTTGGGCCACTCATTTTAATGGAAGGATTCTAGGGGAAGGTTTGTGGGTGGCTTTAGCGTAAAACTGTATCTGAAAGCTCAGCGCGCAAATTACGAGAATGCTGACGTCACAGCCCACACTCGAAATTCGGCACTGATAGAAATAGACCGCGGAGTGCGCCGGGTCCGGACTACTGAGTACGTACACACACTTGTGAGTGTGCATTGAGCTTTCTGACACGGCTTCCGGGAGTAAATGCGCGGGCGTACTGGGGAAATGGAGTCATTGCAGGGAAAATTACAAGAAAAATTTAATAACACAATTTATTCAGGTTTGGCGGGCCGGATTAAACAGCCCCGTGGGCCGGATGTGGCCCGCGGTCCATAGTTTGCCCATATCTGGATTAGCCTGTCTGCGTCAGAGTGCTGAATTTGATTCCGCTTCCACCTAGCATGTTCTCTCTGTGCTTGCGTGGGTTTCTTCCGGGTACTCCGGTTTTCCTCCCACATCCCAAAAACATGCACGGTAGGCCAATTGAGCACTCCAAGTTGCCCGTAGGTGAGAGTGTTAGTGTGAATGTCTATTTGTCTATGTGTGCCCTGCAATTGCCTGCGTTCAGTTGAAGGTGTCCCCAGTCTACGGCCCAAAGCTGGCTGTGATAGGCTCCAGCACCCCCGTGAGCCTTGTGAGGAGAAGCTGTCCAGAAAATGGATGGATGATGAAATGAATTAGGCAGCACGCTGGGGCACTGGTTACTCCATCCACCTCACAGTTCAGAAGTGCAGGGTTTTATTCCAGCCTTTCTGTATGCAGTTTGCTTGTTCTCCCTGTGCCTGCGTGGATTTTCTTTATCCATGGTAGGTCGTTAAACCACTCCAAATTGTCTATAAGTGACCAGTGATTGGCTGGTGACCAGTTCAGGGTGTGCCCGCCTACCGCCCAAAGACTGCTGGAATAGGTTCTAGCATTCCCGCGATCCTTGTGAGGATTTGCGGTTTTGGAAGACATTAAACTCCATCATAATTAAACAAATTAAATTAAACTCCAAACTAACTCACACACAATTATTTAGTTAATATCAACCATTGTAGATAGTGTATTGTCACATGATTTTCCACAGGGTCTGACAGTGTCAACCCTGCCAAATCTTCATCTTCAGGAAAATACCCACGTTTTGATGCACTTGCCTGCAATGCATTGCTAAAGGAAGAAAAAAAGATAAATGATTCCCAAATCAACAAACACATCAAAAGTGTCAAAATCAAAATTAATGTATTGTATAGTCATAGTAGGTACAGTAGAACTCAATCACTTCGGCACTCAACATTTGGATTTTGACGCAAAATGTAGAAAATTGTTTGCCTCTGAACTTGAACAAAGCTTCCTCCGTTAGTTAGTTAGTTAGTTAGTTAGTTAGTTAGTTAGTTAGTTACCGTTTTTTTCATGTATAATGCGCCCCCATGTATAATACGCACCCTAAAAATGGCATGTTGATGCTGGAAAAAAGCCTGTACCCATGTATAATGCGCACCCAAATTTTGACTCCTACTTAAGTCCGTAAACGTAAAATTATTTCAGAAAAAAGATCATCTTTGGGAACAACCGGATGTTATTCTACCGGTCAGTATCACTGCGCATGCGCTAGCAAACTCAATAGCGAAGAAATGTTTTGGATTTGTGTAGGGTACATTGTGACAGCAAACGAGCAGGTGATCGAGCAAGCGTCTGATACGAGAGCATTGTGTTCGTATGGAGCGTGTTTGAAGTGAACAGCAGAGAAGAAAGCGCATCTGTAATGGCGGCCTCCGTATCGTATCCGGATTAAAAAAGATTTTTTTGTACCCATGTATAATGCGCACCCCAGATTTTAGGACAATAAATTAGTTAGATTTTGCGCATTATACATGGAAAAAACGGTAGTTAGTTAGTCAGTCAGTCAGTCAGTCAGTCAGTCAGTCAGTCAGTCAGTCAGTCAGTCAGTCAGTCAGTCAGTCAGTCAGTCAGTTAGTTAGTTAGTTAGTTAGTTGGCATTGTTTTTGAGTGACACCCGATTGCGGTCGAGTGTGCTGGTGTCAAGACACCTGCACCAGCAAGACCACAAGATTACGGGGGTTAGCGCTGAAGAGTTGAGTTTACGTGATAACAACAGTGTAAAAAGAATTACAGTAGTTCTAAACCACAGGTGTCAAACTCAAGGCCCGGGGGCCTAGACACGGCCCGTCACATCATTTTCTGTGGCCCGCGAAGACAAATTATGCAGCAAATTGATGTCATCCCTAAAATTGCAAATTGTCTTCACTTTTAAAAATCAGCTTTTTAAAATATTTGAAATGTTTCAAACTAGTCTGATTTGAAAACGAATTGTCAATTAGTTTTGTAGCTTTTACTGTATATAATATGAGGCATTCATATATTTATTATTTAACACGGCATTGTTGACAAAGGACAATCGATGGATTTAATGAATTGGAGTGACACAGATGGTTTTATAAACGTGTTATTTATGTAATAGTTTTTTTAAAACCAGGATGACGTAAATGACGAGAAATTTGATCGATGGATTTAATGATTTGGAGTGACACGAATGGTTTGATAATATTGTTGTTTATGTGATAGTTATTTAAAATATAGCTTATATATTGTTGTATGGGCCTATGGAATGATTTGAACTGCGGCGCGGCACACGGCATTGTTGACAAAGGACGATCGATAAAAGACGAGAAATTTGATCGATGGATTTAATGATTTGGAGTGACACAAATGGTTTGATAATATTGTTGTTTATCCATCCATCCATTTTCTGAACCGCTTAGTCCCCACGGGGGTCGCGGGCGGGCTGGAGCCTATCCCAGCCGTCATCGGGCAGTAGGCGGGGGACACCCTGAACCGGTTGCCAGCCAATCGCAGGGCACACAGAGACAAACAACCATCCGCACTCGCACTCATACCTAGGGACAATTTGGAGTCTTCAATCGGCCTACCAAGCATGTTTTTGGGATGTGGGAGGAAACCGGAGCGCCCGGAGAAAACCCACGCGGGCCCGGGGAGAACATGCAAACTCCACACAGGGATGGCCGGAGGTGGAAGCGAACCCGCACCCTCCTAACTGTGAGGCGGACGTGCTACCCAGTGATATGTGATAGTTATTTAAAATATAGTTTATATATCGTTGTATGGGCCTGTGGAATAATTTGAACTGCAGCGCGGCACACGGCATTGTTGACAAAGGACGATCGATGGATTTAATGAATTGGAGTGACACAGATGGTTTTATAAACGTGTTATTTATGTAATAGTTTTTTTTCAATAACTGAATGTTACGTCAGGCCCGTTCTCAGCTCCTCGTTTGTGTTTGTCACGTTAGCATACCGTATCGTTTAGCCCAGTGGTCCCCAACCACCGGGCCGCGGACCGGTACCGGTCCGTGGGTCACTTGGTACCGGGCCGCCAAGCCGCACAAAAAAAAAAAAATTATCGACGATCAATTAATTCAGGTGAAGACACTCGTCCCGGTCACGTGACATGTTTCCCCAGTCGAGCCCGCAATAATGTGGCGACAGGCTTACTAACCAGGCAATCAAGCATTCAAAACTGCTTCAACACATGGAGACCAAGCATCCTGCAATAAAAGACAAACCTTAATCACTTTGGGTGTTATTGTCTCCGATTACGTCTAGATGGGACCGGCTCGTTTCTGAGAAACAAACTCAGTGCTCCCACTAATTCAACGTAATGGTGAGTTTTATTTTTGTCATTTGTACTTGTTTTTATGTCAGTCGTATCATTTTATTTCATCGTATTTATATATTTATTATAAATGTATTATTTATTTATTTATATAAATGTATTATTTATATAAATGCCGGTCCGCGAAAATATTTCTGACATGTAACCGGTCCGTGGCGCAAAAAAGGTTGGGGACCACTGGTTTAGCCTGTTGTTGCTCGTTCATGTCTGTTCTTGGTGTTGGATTTTGTCGAATAAATTGCCCCACAAAATGCGATTTATACTCCGGAGCGACTTATATATGGTTTTTTTTCACATATTTGGGCATTTTATGGCTGGTGCGACTTGTACTCCGGAGCGACTTATAGTCCGAAAATTACGGTAATACTCCGGAGCAACTTATGTTTTCACTTTATTGTTCATTTTATGACTGATGCGACGTATATTCCGAAGCGACTTTTAGTCAAAAAAATACGGTTCTCACAGGCTGCCTACGTTGATAGGCTTTGCAGTTTGACAGAACTGCTCTTTGTCTTTATAAAGTTAAAATTAAGTTAAGTTAAAGTCCCAATGATCGTCACACACACATCTGGGTGTGGTGAAATTTGTCCTCTGCATTTAACCCATCCCCATGTGATTTTAATCCATCCCCTGGGGGAGAGGGGAGCAGTGAGCAGCAGCGGTGCCGCGCTCGGGAATCATTTGGTTATGTCCCTCTCTAAGTGTTCAAACACTGTGGCTATATTAACTAATTTCCGTAGTTAAGCTGACAAATATAATACCTTGTGTTTGTCATCTGTCTGTAACGTCGTGTTTCTTTAGATGAACAAAACGGCTTTGAAAAGATACCTTACGGAGGCTACAAAAAAAGGTTCTCCAGCCTTATGGCAGGGGGTGCTAGTGATCCCGGGATGCTTCATGCGCCTACCTGTAGAATAAGAGATCTCCAGTTCAAATTTACAGTCCATTTATTTCCTTTTACATTCATTTTGTTATTTTTCTTTCGTTTTTACATTTCGTTTTACAACGGAGAATTACATATCCAAACTATTTTCAACCATGGATTTTCGGTCAAAGCAGGAGGTCATCAGTAAAGGAAAAGCAACTCCAGAGTTAAAAGGTTTGATTCGGACAACGGGACTTCGGAAGGGAGTGGTACGCACGATCGAAAACAAGTTCTATATTCCATGTGCTTTATTGAGTGGTTTTAAGTGTGAAGACTGCTGAAATAAAATAAATAGTAGTAAGTAGTAATAGTAAAATAATTCAAATTAAATAATGCCACACTAGAGCAGCGATCCACAACCTTTTTTGTGACACGGTTAGGTGCCAGACAAATTGTACCGGGGGGGGGGGGGGGAGCTCAGTGCTCCCCAGTCATGAACCTCACTGCATGTCACTGGTTTTGACCGACACCCGGGGGCGAAGAGCATAACCATCCGAGCCAACCCCCTATACAGTCCTCAGGCTCCCCAACAATAGCGGTAGCATTTTGCATTATTTTATTGCTATGTTTTTCCTTATTCAGATTTGTTTCAAGACTACAGTTACAGTTAGACTTCACTTTGATGGTTAATGCAGTTATTGCAATTTTGTTGTTTTATCACAGTAGATTGGTTTATTTATATTTCAAAAACCAGAAGCCATTTATTTACAAATGTGATTGCACTTTAGTTTACATGTTTAAATGTTCAGATATTAAGATGTGATAGACAGCTTATTCCTAAATATTTTGTTATAGTCATTAGTTTCAGATGTACTGTAATTATTTTCTGTATAAAAATTAAATTTGGTGTTCAAAAATTTTTTTTTCAAACTTGAGTCAAGTCTTTTTTCAAACTTGAGTTCTGCAAAAGAGGGGGTCATCTTATAATCAGGGTCGTCTTATATTCGGGCCAATACAGTATATATAGTCATATTTGTATAAATTGCTTACCACGACAACAAGAAATTGTTCAATTCACAAAATCTACTTGGATTATAAATTAAAATATACATCCAGGACAAATAGCTGTCTCTGCATGAGTTTGCATATGTGCCACTACATTTAACGTAGGGGAGAGTGGGGTAAGTAGTGCCAATTTTTACTTAAAGTGCCCTTAAAGCAAGGGGATAACAGTAATGCCTCCAACTAAGATATCTATATATAGTTTTGGATGTTGTGTATCCCTGGGAACAATTACTTTGGATCTTAAACGGTTGGAGAAATACAGCTTTAGGAAAAAATGTGGCAAGTTGTGCTTTGTTTTTGGATGTACTTTCTTTTTGGATTTGTTTTGCTTTGACCCTTTCAGGCTCCCCTTCTTATTTCCACTCCTTTTCTTCTTTTCAGCCTGTTTCTTTTCTCTGCTGTGCATCTTCTCCACGCCATCTTCTGCCTCATCATTGGTGGTCAAGTTTCAGTGGCGTAGCCAGGAATTTTTCCAGTAGGGGCGCGCGCCCACAGGAAAAAAAATCTAACATCACCCACGCCGTTCGCTGATGGCTAAAACAACATCCGGGTCCGGGAGGCAAACGGTGAATGGATAACATCTCGCACATAGAATAGCGCAAGCACATCCGCGCAAGACTGAAAGAGAAAAACGGCATGAAAATGAAGAATCGAAAAAGCTCGATTTTTTTCAACCGGGACGCAGGGAGTCCTAACCGGGGCGCCGCCCCGAATCGCCCCGGCTTGGCTACGCCACTGTCGAGTTTTCTTCTGAGCTACTGTACACGGACATTTTCTTCTTGGTTTTGTTTTGATTTGCAGTTTTCATAGCCCTTTTCTTCTCTCTTTCATTCTTTTTCTTTTCCTGTTCAGCCTTTTGTGCTTTATCTTCTGCTAGTGGCACAACTTACCCCAGGCCCTTTGGCACAAATTACCCCAGACCCACCATTTTGGAAAAAATGCATCACCCTACTGTTTTGAGCAAGCATCATGCTAATTGTATGGACTCATGCTGTAGCTTACTAAAACACTAAAATATGTGTGAACTGTTTTCAAAGTTGTTTATAATTGTTCAAACACACCAATAAAAAAAACTTAATCATAGAACATTTTCTTTTCAGGGCAAAAAAAAAAATGAACTTACATGTGCTTACCTCTCAAGCCATGTGTCTCCCTTCTCTGCAGGATGAGGAAATGGATGCCCCTTCAAAAATAGGTGGTCACATGACCAACTTCTCTGGTTTTCTGGAAAACGGGCATGGAACTACTTGCCCCTTGGCACAAATTACCCTACTCTCCCCTACATACTCTCAACTTTTGGTTAAAATCCTGCATTTGTATTGTTTTGAGCCTTCAAAAATTGGGGTTGAGACATGGCCATCTGCGTGGATGGTTGGATGAAACATTTAACGTTTGCTTTTTGCACATAACCATATTTTATCAAATATTCCAGGGAGATTCCAGGGAGACAGGAAATACTGTATTGGCCCGAATATAAGACGATGTTTTTTGCATTGAAATAAGAGTGAAAATTGGGGGTCGTCTTACACTCGGGGTCTCGACATTATACTGTTGGATTCGGTCCACAATTTGGGAAGCGCGCTATCCGCGCCTCACGGCAAAAGCCATAGCCAATCACCTGTTATCCAATTTACTCACCACGTGCTTGTTTTATTTCTTCAGTTCTAGAAAAAGGCTAGGACACCGAAACAAAATTTAGACTTACAAGGTTGGTTGAGTTCAATCACAATTCTTGTTAAGAAAGCTCTGTTTTCAGGAACGTACAATACAGCGCTGGGCCTTTCGTGCGACCATGCTCAAGAGCAGAAAGTCTCCATTCAGAAAAGGCAACGTTCAAGGTTCTTTGGTCAGCTTATATTCAGTTACACATGCCAGTGTGGGCCGAGTTTGATGGGTAATGAGTCAGGGGGTGTGGCAAGTTCACAGGAGAGTTTGATTCCATGGGAGTGGGTGCTGGTTCGGTAAGAGCTGGTTCCGTGGGGGTGGGTGCTGATTATGGGTGATTTGGTGTGTGTGGGGGCTGTTGTTTTCCATCCCGTCTTTTGGCCTTGGCGATCACTTTTGGCCGGGTTCTTGGTTGTTTTCCTCCTGCCGCTCATCCTCTGGCATCTGTACCGGTTTTATCTCCATGTGTCCTTCCTGTAAACCAGTGGTTCTTAACCTTTTTCCTTGTTCGCACCCCATTATATTCACCAACCAGTTCTTGCAACCCTAACCCTTCTGAGGATGCCATCTGCTCTGCCCTCCACTCGGCCCTCACCCACCTGGAGAGGAGGGACTCGTATGTGAGATTGCTGTTTGTGGACTTCAGTTCTGCCTTCAACACCATTGTGCCACAACGCCTCATCAGCAAACTTGACGCGCTGGGCCTCAGTACCTACCTCTGCAACTGGCTACTGGACTTCCTCTGTCAGAGGCCACAGGTAGTACGTGTTGGCGACAAAATCTCCGCCAGCATCACGCTGAGCACGGGGGCCCCCCAAGGCTGCGCGCTCAGTCCGCTGCTCTTCACCCTCCTGACGCATGACTGCACTCCAACCTACAGCGACAACCGTATAGTGAAGTTTGCTGACGACACGACTCTGGTGGGTCTCATCACCAAGGGAGACGAGACTCAATACAGGCTGGAGGTTGACCTTCTGACCACGTGGTGCAGGGACAACAACCTCCTGCTGAACGTCGACAAGACCAAGGAGATTGTTGTGGACTTCCGGAAGGGTCACACCCAACACCTGCCGCTGACCATCGACGGTGCTGTGGTGGAGAGAGTGAGCAGCGCCAAGTTCCTGGGGGTGCACATCAGTGAGGATCTCTCCTGGTCCACCAACACCGCATCACTGGCAAAGAAAGCCCAGCGCTGTCTGTACTTCCTGCGGAAACTCAGGCGGGCGAGCGCTCCTCCGGCCGTCATGACTGCATTTTACCGCGGCACCATTGAGAGCGTCCTCTCCAGCTGTATTGCTGTTTGGGGTGGCGGCTGCACTGACTACAACTTGAAGGCCCTGCAGCGCATAGTGAACACGGCTGGTAAGATTGCTGGTGCTTCGCTCCCCTCCTTGAAGGACATTTACACCTCCCATCTCACCCGCAAGGCGACCACGATTGTGAGTGATGTGAGTCACCCCGCTCACTCTTTGTTCGAGCTTCTGCCCTCTGGAAAGAGGTACAGAAGCCTGCGCTCCCGCACCACCAGACTCTCAAACAGCTTCATACTCCAGGCTGTTAGGATCCTGAACTCGCTCCCCCGTTCTGCGTAGCGTCCTGTACTTTTACTGTCTGTACTGTCTGTATGCACACTGGCTCTTATTTGTTGTGTTATCTGTTTATTTATTATTTATTATTACTCTTATTATTTATTGTTTGTGCCTTTTTGTTTATGTTTGCTTATTTATTGTGTTATCTGTTTATTTTGTATTTATTCATCACTCTTACTATTGATTGTTTGAATTTTTGCCTTCTTGTTTTTATATTGTGTCGCGTACTTGTATGTCTATCGTGTTATGTGTCTCGTCACCGTGGGATAGAGAAAAACGTAATTTCGGTCTTTTTGTGTGTTGTGACATGTGGAGAGATTGACAATAAAGCTGACTTTGACTTTTGGTTTACTTTACAGCTATAAGGCTTAATTAGCATTATCCCTAATGCCAATTAACACAATGACTTCTTGAGGAGTTGTGCCCAGTTTAGGGGCCTGCTCGGCCAGCAGCGAGAGGAACTATGACAAAATGATGGAAGACGGAATGCTGAAGGGGCAAAAGAATGCATGACCAACAGTGGGGGTTCACCGGCGTAACTGCAACCCAGGATAATTAATGTTCCACAGCTGTCTAACAGGAGCATGCGTGTGTTAACCAATATACGTAGATGTATCTAAAGAAAAATTGGCTGGGACAACAACAAGCGGCAGAAGAGTGTGGCCCCCTCGTAAATAAGGAGAGACCAGCTGTCACTCCTTTTAGCATTCTGAGAGGAATGGGAAATTGGATCTGAAGAAAAGCCCAACTTGTTAATTTAAATTGCTGAAAGGATGACAAAATTGAAAACAAATTATTGGTACTCCTCCGTTTCTTTGGGGCTCTCCTCAATACTTCTGATTTTCTGTTTACATAAAAAACTGAGATGGCGGATTCATCCGTTTTCTCCAGGACAAAGAGACACAGACTGAACTTAGAATTAATGTTTAATAGCCATCTAACAGGTGGAGTAGGAGTATGCGAGGGCTAACCATTACAAAACAAATATAGGTGATTTGGGTGTCTAAAGAAAACTAGACCGGTCAACACAAATTTATGAGAGCAAGAGAGGTATCGGAGGAGGGCCACAGGGGCAGCTGGAGTTAAAAGAATTCTCTGGATTTAGACATAGGACTGAATTGTATGCACGGAGAGCCTGCTCGTAAATTAAACTGGCCCGACAAGGGTGACCAGCGCCCAACTGTGACAAGACTCAAAGTTCAAAAGCAGTAAGTCCAAAATAGAGGAAATGCCAACGCGGAGATATTGGATTTGGTAGTAATCTGTTGGCTCTTTTAATACCCTTGTAAAAGTATGCTCGGTACAAATAAATTAGCGATAGGAGCAATTTAGAGGTCCAAAAGTAAAAAGTTCAAATGAAAATCACATCCTAGATTCGAATAACGGAGCCTAACAGGAGCATGGGAAGAGTGAACAGCTGAGAAATAGCCTTCGATGTAGTGGCAGAGAATTAAAAATTCAAGATAGTCCAGTAATATAGGTAAGTGAGCAAAACACCAATAGTACTGAGGTCAAAACAGAGATGATGCTATGTTTGGAATATGAGTTAATTATGAATAATGTACATTCTGTACGCAAAATTTGGAAACTTTATCTGAAATTGAAGGCTCAAATCAGGAAAGGAGGAAAGGTGATGGAGAGGATTGCATAAAATCGAAGGCAGGAAAACGATCAATAGAATGTAGCCTGAAAATAGGATGAGCTTCTGGAAATCACAGTTAAGACTTGCAATTTTAAGTTTGGGGTAATCTGCCACTTTAAAATGGTTCAAATGAGGTCCATCACAATACATCCGAGAGCTAATGAAGGAAAGGTGCCGTCTTCCTCAACGATATTAAATTGTTAATAGTAGAATTTGAAGTTTGATTAACAAAAGGTATTATGAAATGAATGGCTAATTGGAAGACGATATTTTAGGTTTGGTTTCCCAGTCTGTCTTTTCCAGTATCCATCAGTGACCCTGAAACAGAAGTTGCGCGTTGACTTACGTGCAGTATTTCTGTCTGTTGCAGAACCACATCAGAGTCAGAGTCAGCTTTATTGTCAATTCCTTCATGCCAAGACACACAAAGAAATCGAAATTACGTTTCCCCTATCCCACGGTGACGAGACACAGTACACGATAAACATACAAGCAAACAACGCAAAATAAAAACAAGAAGGCACAAACAATTAACAATAAGAGTGATCAATAAATAATAAATAAACAAATAACACATTAAATAAGAGGAGCAAAACGGAGCAAGAGCGCACAGCAGACAGTCAGAACAAAGCGCAAAAGTACAGGACGCCACGCAGAAGGGGGGAGAGAGTTCAGGACCCTAACAGCCTGGGGATCACAAACTCCGCCAGTGGCGAGCAGTGCTCGCATACCACCTCAGAGTCCTGGCACCCTCCGTCACGGATGTAGACGCACATCCCACCTCCTCGCGACTTTCCCCCTCGTACAATGGCCCTGTCCTGTGTTACGCACTGTCCGGTTCGTAGATCCCAGCAGGCGAAAGCAAACCATGTTGATGTCCAGCGACCGAACATTCGCCAGAAGAATGGAAGGCACGGCCGGGCGAGCTGGGTTGGCCGCCAGCCTGGCCCCGACGTCCCCGCTCTCGCCCCTCTTCAGCCTCCTCGCACACCGCTTCCGACGCTTCCCAACCGGGGGAAGCCTTTAATGTCCCCGCTTCAAAGTCCAGAACGCCACAAAACTCGCTTTCGCCGATGTCGAGCAGAACCAGCTCGCTGCACTTGTAGCACAACCCAGTACGACGAGACGAACACACAAAACTGTCGGATAAACCCACATTAAACGACTAAACAAAACACCGTTTGGGACAGGGAGAGGCTGCTGCGTGTGCACGCGCCGCCATCTTACTTCCTTACACACGCGCGCGCGCGCACACACACACACACACACTCTTCATACAATAATCATACACACAAGAATCACATTCACACACCCAAAGACTCACCCATGTACACTACACACACCTGCTCTCACATCCTTACAACCAAATGTGTGACTATACCTTTTTGCCAGTTTGCCTGTATGTCCCTATGAGCCACAGCGCCAGTTACTTTTTTGTCAATAATTCAGTAAAGCAATCAAAACTGAACCACGTCTTCCTTCCTGTGTTCTGACCGACACCCGGGGGCAAAAAAAGCATCAGCATCCGAGCCAACCCCCTATACCAGACATGGGCAAACTCAGCCTGCGGGCCACATCCGGCCCACGGGGCCGTTTAATCCGGCCCGCCAAACCTGTATAAATTGTATTATTTAAGTTTTTTTGGGGTCATTTTCCCTGCAATGACCCCAAAAAAATGGGCGGGCGGGTGTTTCCCCAATAGCTGGGGAAGCACCCGCCCGCCCATTTACTCCCGGAAGCCGTGTCAGAAAGCTCGGTGCACACTCACAAGTGCGTGTACGTACTAAGTAGTACGGACCCGGCGCACTCCGCGCTCTATTTCCATCAGTGCCAAATTTCGAGTGTGGGCTGTGACGTCAGCATTCTCGTAATTCGCGCGCTGAGCTTTCAGATATAGTTTTACGCTAATGCCACCCACAAACCTTCCCCTGGAATCCTTCCATTAAAATGAGTGGCCCGAGGAAAAGAAAGGTGGACACTGAGTGCCGAGTGTTTAAAAAAAAGAGAGGAAAATTTGGCTCGACCTACGTGTGTGAGCAGACGTTCAGCCACATGAACGTCAACAAAGCCAGTCACAGATCTAGGTTAACGGACCGACACCTCGGCTCTATCCTAAGAATTACCACAACAAATTTTACTCCAGACCATGATGCACTACCAAAAAAGGGAGACCAACAATACTATTGATTTCTTTATTACTTTATTTAGAAGTATTCTTTCACTGATTCTTCAAGATTATGTATTTGGTCAGAATGTTTGCCGTTTGATGTGATTTCGCCTCGTTAGATAAACATATTTCATAAATCTGACGTAGAGGCGCTGAAGTGATGGAAACTTGTGTCGTATTTAACGAGAATCACTGATAGTAGTTTTGTGGTGAATTTTCTTTTTTCATGCTTGTTGATAAATGCATTTGTTTTCAAAAAGCTTTTTTTGAATATCCATGCTTTACTACCTACTAAAAGTACAAACCTTTTATGCAATGACCTTTACATGTCATTTCTATTACTTCACACAAACACTACATCCATCTGCTCCTGGTTCGGTAGAACCAAATTCGGCCCGCCAGTCAAAAAGTTTGCCCACCCCTGCCCTATACAGTCCTCAGGTTCCCCAACAATAGCGGTAGCAGTTTGCATTATTTTATTGCAATTATTTTCCTTATTCAGATTTGTTTCAAGACTACAGTTAGTTAGACTTCACTTTGATGGTTAATGCAGTTATTGCAATTTTGTTGTTTTATCACAGTAGATTGGTTTATTTACATTTCAAAAACCAGAAGCCATTCATTTAGAAATGTGATTGCACTTTAGTTTTGTCTGGTTTATTTTACTGACATATTAACTGTAAAGAGAAAAGAATCAGCAAACAGAAAACAAGACAAGAATATTAATTCAAATGCTCGCGAGGAATGCAGTACAGATCGCTTACAACAATCTCACTACACTAAGTATCTGTGTGCACTCCTGCTCTTTTTATTAGGATTTGTCCTACCCACAATGTGATACACAAGCCCTAAGGGAGGGGGCGACGCGTGTAAGCTTTGTCTCGTAAGCAAGAATCAGTCACAGAGGTGTTGTGTTCTTATACGTATGGTGTATATATAAGCGAAAGAATGTGAGCGCGGTCAGCTTATTTCTGTTCTTCTCTTTATCTTTGTGATGCATGCAGGAATTGTGATGCCTGCAGGCAGTTCTAGCGGCAACGCGAGACAGCGATTAGAACATCTTGTTTTCAGGAAGCTTTTCAGGACTCAGCAGATGGCTTTTGCTGAGTTGTCAACCGCATCCTGCCCGATCCAGTCGTAACGATTTTCTTTTTGTTGCACATCATAAAAACAGCAAGGCCAAAACAACAAGCATGTATTGCAATGAAAGCATTGGTTCGAGAACGCATGATAATGTATTTCCATTTTTTTTCTAACAAGTTTTCGTATTTAAATGTTCAGATATTAAGATGTGATACAATTTTTGCATGATTTGAATGAGGCAAAATAACATGCTTTTTCTCTCGAATATCAAAGTCAAAGTCTGCTTTATTGTCAATTTCTTCACATGTCAAGACACACAAAGAGATCGAAATTACGTTTCCCACTATCCCACGGTGACAAGACATAGTACACAATATACATACATACATACAAGTAAACAACACAAAAAGTAAAAACAAGAAGGCACAAACAATGAATAAATAAGAGCGATGAATAAATAATAAATAAACAAATAACATAATAAATAGGAGGAGCAAAAATGGAGCAAGTGTGCATACAACAGACAGTCAGAATACAGCGCAAAATTACAGGACGTTATGCAGCCGAGGGTGGAGGGGGGAGAGAGTTCAGGATCCTAACAGCCTGGAGTATGAAGCGGTTAGTGAGTCTGGTGGTGCGGGAGCGCAGGCTCTGTACCTCTTCCCAGAGGGCAGAAGATCAAACAAAGAGTGAGCGGGGTGACTCACATCACACACAATTGTGGTCACCTTGCGGGTGAAATGGGAGGTGTAAATGTCCTTCAGGGAGGGGAGTGAAGCACCAATAATCTTACCAGCTGTGTTCACTATGCGCGGCAGGGCCTTCATGTTGTATTCAGTGCAGCTACCACCCCACACAGCAATACAACTGGAGAGGACGCTCTCAATGGTGCCCCGGTAGAATGTGGTTATGATGGCCGGAGGAGCACTTGCTCGCCTGAGTTCCCGCAGCAAGTACAGGCGGCGCTGAGCTTTCTTCGCCAGTGATGCAGTGTTGGTGGTCCAGGAGAGGTCCTCACTGATGTGCACCCCCAGGAATCTGGTGCTGCTCACTCTCTCCACCACAGCACCATCGATGGTCAGTGGCAGATGTTGGGTGTGACCCTTCCGGAAGTCAACAACGATCTCCTTGGTCTTGTTGACGTTCAGCAGGAGGTTGTAGTCCCTGCACCACGTGGCCAGAAGGTCGACCTCCGACCTGGATTGAATCTCGTCCCCCTCGGTGATGAGACCCACCAGAGTCGTGTCGTCGGCATATTTCAGCACGCGATTGCAGGGTGAAGAGCAGCGAACTGAGCACGCAGCCTTGGGGGGCCCCCGTCCTCAGCGTGATGAACGTACCACTTGAGGCCTCTGACAGAGGAAGTCCAGTAGCCAGTTGCAGAGGTAGGTACTGAGGCCCAGCTTGTCGAGTTTGCAGATGAGTCGCTGTTGTACAATGGTGTTGAATGCAAAACTGAAGTCCACGAACAGCAATCTCACATACGAGTCCCTTCTCTCCAGGTGGGTGAGGGCTGAGTGGAGGGCAGAGCAGATGGCATCTTCAGAGGACCGTTTGGCTCGGTACGCAAACTGGAAGGGTCTATGGTGAGGGGGAGAATGGATCTGATGTGCTCCATGACAAGCCGCTCAAAGCACTTCATGATGATGGGTGTCAGTGCCACGGGCGGTAGTCATTGAAGCAGGATGGAGCAGGTTTCTTCGGCACAGGTACGATGGTGGCAGCTTTGAAACATGATGGGAAGATGGCCTGCTGCAGGGAAATGTTAAAGATGTCCGTGAAGACACCCATCAGCTCCTCAGCGCAGTCCTTCTGGGATGTTGTCTGGGCCCGCCGCCTTACGGGTGTTGATAGCGGCAAGCGTCCACCTCATGCTATTGGCAGAGAGGCACAGGGGCTGCTCGTGTGGAGGTGGAGGGGTTTTCAGCGGGCAAGGGCTGTTCTGAGCGTTAATACGAGCAAATAAGCGGTTCAGATTGTTGAGCAGACGGCTGTTGCCCTCACAGCTCTGCGGCGCGAGCTTGTAGTCCATGATGGTCTGAATGCCCTGCCATAGGCTCTGTGCGTCACTGCTGTCTGTGAAATGGGCGGTAATCTTGCAAGAGAATGCCTTTTTCACTTCCTTGATGCTCAGGGACAGGTCGGCCCTCGCTGTTCTCAAGCCAGCCTCATCCCCAGCTCTGAAGGTTTTGTCCTTGGCCCTCAGCAGCCTGAGGACAGCCCCTGTCAGCCATGGCTGATATGGCAGTGAAAATGAATAAAAACACCTGTGCTTATGTAAAATTTCTTAAAGTCACCACTGAGTAAAACAATGTTGCTATTCATGTTCCATTGTTACATTAACGCCGACATTATTAAATTGCTACCGTAATTTTCTGACTAAGTCGCGTTTTTTTTCATAGTTTGGGTGGGGGGGCGACTTATACTCAGGAGCGACTTATATACCGTTTTTTTCCGTGTATAATGCGCAGAATTTAACTAATTTATTGTCCTAAAATCTGGGGTGCGCATTATACATGGGTACAATTTTTTTTTAATTTTTAATTTTTTTTAATTTTTTAATTTTTTTAAGAAAATCATGGTACAACAAAACCAACAACAGGACTGACCGACAAAGTCGTGGAACAAAAAGACAGGGTGACATTACCAAAGACAGGAACATAAACCAAACAGACATCATGACAGTAACACATGCAATGATCCGACGGTGAGCGAGGGGCAGACAGGACTTAAATACAAAACACGTTACATTGATTGAGGTGACACAGGAAGGGAGGGGCGACGCGAACAGAAACTATGGCAACCTAGACACATAGCAAAACTGGGGACGAGACATGACAAATCTCCCTCGAAATAAAACTTGAAATCACCTTTCTTCTTGTTTGTTGTCAATGGCGCATCGCATTCAGCCATCCTGCCCAACACACTTAGTCAGTAAAATTCATAATTGACGACACATCGTTTGATGCGATGGTGAAATCCTTGATGGTGTGCTATTGTCAAATATTGTTTGTTTTTTAATCTCCATCGCGGACCGGACGTCATACCGAGGCAGTATCACTGCGCATGCGTACTATGGATCCGATGCGAATAGTCCTCTTCTCTTCTTGACTGACAATGAATGTGATTGTTTAATACAATCAGCAAATAACAAAATGCGTATTACAGGTAATATTTTATTTCACAACACTTTGCCTTGTTCCTTTCGTCTCTGCTGTTCACTTCAAACACGCTCCATACGAACGCAATGCTCTCGTATCAGACGCTTGCTCGATCACCTGCTCGTTTGCTGTCACAATGTACCCTACACAAATCCGAAACATTTGTTGCGGCTCCGAGTCACGACAAGGGGCAAGTTTTGGTTTCCAAGGGTGTTTTTATTCCTCTTCAACATCTCTCCCATACAGAGCCGCCTTTTTCACGTCCGCACGCCTTTTTCACATGTCCGCACTGATCGCGGTGGTGCCTTTACGGGCAGTAGGAGAAATCAACGCCAACAAAAAAAATTACATCCAGCCTAGTTAAGACCAGACCAAAGACTATAAAAATGGGACCCATTGCCTCCCTGCGTGTGTGACGATCATTGGGACTTAAAAAAAAAAAAAAAAAAATTGGGTGCGTATTATACATGGATACAGGCTTTTTTCCAGCATCAACATGCCGTTTTTAGGGTGCGTATTATACATGGGGGCGCATTATACACGGAAAAAAACAGTAATCAAAGAAGAGTGTAGATTTTTCTTTGTACGTTTTTCCGGCCAAAGAACAGCTTGGGTTCAAGTCCCAGTGGAAGGAACGGGCTAGAACATAAAAAAAAAAGAACAGAGTTTCTTTTTCCTAATTGAAGAAGGGCGTAGATTCCTTTTTTTTTGTGTCCGTTTTTCGCAGCTGTTTGGGAAGGTTTTACACCCATCCTGGATAGGCCTGAAAATAAAAAAGCGCTAGAGTTTGTGTGGTTGAGAGTGACTGGTAGGATAAATTGACTAGATAGCAGTTGCATTGATCAACGGCAATAATACAGGCTAGTAATTGTAAGGACAATTTAAACCTGCATTGAGGATCCTCAAAGAAAGAGTATACATTAAAAAAAAAAAAAAATGTATAAACCTAAAATACTAAGATAAGATGGGAAATAAAAACGGTAAATCCCTAACACTGTCCCGGATGCAGCGCAAGCAGAGGAGCAAGGGAGGCATTCCGCTCGTGCGCAAAACTTGTATACAATTATGCAGTGGGACAGGCATGCTGAAAAAGTGATCCAAAAAGGCAAACGTTCTGATGTATTTCATCTAGATGATGATAATGACCTAAATGAAGATACAACAATCCTCTTCCAAAGTTCCCAAAGGGGAGAGGAAGAGTTAGAGACCAACAAGGCCAAAGGCCACCATATAATTCAAAACCCCCATCAGATTCTGACAACTGTTGGAACTGTGGGAAACATGGACACTGGTCAAGAGAGTGTTTTAGAAAAGAAAAGAAAAAAAAAGCGGTGCCAGTCAAGGGGCAGAGGAAGAGGCAGAGGAAAAGTCACATTTACAGCATGACAAGCTTCCTCTCCTTTGACCGCTCATGCTAATACAGAGAAAGAAAGAATAGATGCTCATATGACAGCAAAACATGTCATTGTCGGATTATTGGAACATTCTTTGTATTATTAGAGCTCCTGTCCATACAAGAAGTATGACAATCCTGTTTGTATGCCCAATGACAAATGACCAGAGATCAAATTGTGTGCACACTAAAGTTAATATTTGCAAATCAAGTGGTAAATGAATGCAACTTGCTTCTAGAAGATAAAGAAAAAATTAGAATGTACTGTCCTCGTGTGCGTGGGAGGGACCAGCTCATGATGGACCACAGGAAATGGCCAGCCTGTGACGAATCATTGGTGCTGGGACCTACCTTACGCACGCGAGAGCTGTGCATGTGTTAAAATGATGAAGATTGGCTAAACTTTTAGTGTAAAGAAATGTGCTAGACTGTGGTCTATCCAATTTGCACCGCAGAACAGAAACAATTTAGGAAGATAAAAATGAGAGGAAAAGAGAGAAATCTGTTTGCGAGCAGAAATTGATCCACACTAGTGCATGTTAAGTGTCGAGCCCTCATGAGAAAAAAAAGAAAAAAAAAGAAGAAAAAAAGCGACAGAACATGCTTTCAGGAATTGGAAGCAAAATTGTGAATTTAAGACATTGCAATGCTACATTTAATAGGAATAATTGATTGATGGTGTTATAAAATTATACGAACTTCTATATGCGAACTAAATCTGAGAGATTGAGTTCTTCAAATTTAAAACAAAGAGAAAATTCAGATTAATTTGCCAGTAGATTTTTGAGTTGAGTTTTTTTGGATTGGTGGATTGTTCTATCAGGAACCTTGAGTTGAAAATGGTATATGAATGTTGTGTGGTGAGCTTGGATAAATTGAGACCAATGTGATAGAAAGACTCCTTTTTGGAGACTGTGTGTGAGATGCAAATGAGCATTGATGAATAATTCCCTGAATGAAAGGAAAATTCAGGTTGAATGGTTGAAGTTGTTGGCGACTACTATGGAAAATTAGTAGAGCGACTTAGCTTTTGGATTAATAATTAACTAGAGAAAAAAACAGTAACACATGCAGAAGATGTGTGAACTGAGAAATTGAGAAGCGTTTTGGAAAGAAAGTCAAATTAAATGATGATGGGTTCATATCTAGAACACATTCCCCCAAAAAGTTGTCAAGGTGTGAGGCATGGGCGTTGCCAAGCCTCAGAAGGAGGGAGTGAGTAGGACAGATAGTGGAAGATAGTAATACAACGCTTTACGACATATGGATTTTCTAATACATTTGGTGTCATACTGTGGTAAATTTCTATTCTGGTATCATGCAATGTATATCTCACTAGTAAGCCTAAGTGTGACCGGGTCATGTTTCGGGTCAGGTTCATGCGGGATTGTTTGGGCCTTGGCCCATGATCTCATTGGCACGAGACATCTGGTTTCCATTAACAACTGACAAGATATGCACACGAGTGAGGAAAGGGAGGCTAACTCATAAATAATGAGGAGATATTGGGAGTAATCTGTTGGTCCTTTCTATAAGACCCTTCCTGGTGTAGATAGGTTCGCAACACGAGCGATTTAGAGGTTCAAAAGAAAACAGTTAAAAGAAAACAGCATTATTGATTCGGACAATTGCAGGCTAACAGGAGCATGAGAAAGAAGAGCTAAGAAGCGGGATCCAATTTGATCAGGGAGATTGGAAATTCACAACACCATATTCTAAGTCACATTTTTGAGCAAGCATGACACAGGTAATAACGTTTGAGAGGTCAAGACATACATCAGGGCTAGATGTGGAACGCAGACCTCGTTGAGTTAATTTTGAATAATGTTACTGAAGACACAATGTACTGTCCCATTAAATTGGAACTATAGACAAAACGTAGCTCGAAAATAGGATGAGTTGCAGGACTTACAAGATAAAGACGAGATCGCTGTTACTAGGAGAATTCGACATTTGGTAAACAAACGTTACTAGTGAATGGATGGCAGCGGTTACATTTGGAGATAGTCTTACAAGTTTGATGTCACAGTCTGTCACTCTCAGTGCCAGGATCCCTGAAAACTCGATCCCGAAACTCTGCCTGCAGCTGTGGACGTCTACAAAACGGTGCCTGGCTTTGAGGCATCTTTGACCTTTGGCGAGAACAAGGAAAGACTGTTGTTGTGCTTGGAGGGGGGCAAGTACACTCCGGAGGAAAGGCGACATCCTTGGGGACGAGAAAAGACAGTGAGAAGCGGAGGAACTCACAATGTTGAAAATGGACTCATTTGAACAATGGACTCATTCAAGAGTGATGGATGGGTTGGCTCTGAAGCAACAACAAAAGAGCACCAACTTGAGAGGGTGAGGTGCGGCAAAAGATATGGACTTGAAGTGTCCGACGGAAAAATCACACTCCTTGCTGTGGCGTTGCTAAACTTGGTGGAGCTTTGGTCAAAAGTGGACAGGAGCTTCATTGTGCACTGAGTTTGACAGAACTGAGGAGATTTGTTAAAAAATCAAATAATGCGTAAAGCTACAGAGAAAAGCATCATAATCGGAGACTGAACAGATTTGGATAGGACGTCACAGTCAGTGACGCTACCCCTACCGGCCTGGACTCGCGGAAATGAATCTGTGATTGAACTCTTTTGGATTGTTCCCAATGTAACTGTCGGAGGACGACAGATGCCACAAGTGGCCTAAACAAAAAGGCTACTTGGAATGGACTACACGCGTTTCATCCAAGACAACAAGATCCACACATGCATTAACGACAACTGCTCTCCAGGAGGAAACTGGATGGGAGCTTTGGACATCACCGCTGTGTGCCAGGATGGTAGAGCCACTTCAAGGTGTAAGGGCTCTCCTGCCAACATGGCTGCACCATTGGACGGGACCTACTTCATTCAGAACGGATCGTGGCTTTGTTTTTTTTGTTTTTTATTGATAGCATTCTGCTCGCCCAAGGCAGAGGGACCGTGTGAGACTTTTCCTGTATATTAAAATTGGCCAGCAGGTTTTTGGATCACAATACGTTTGAACTGGAGTATTGAGGAAAGTCCTCGTCTTCACTGGAGATTGTTGCTATCATTGTTTGTTGTTTTTGTCATGTTTCACCCTACGCGTTCCCAACCCGTCCGCTGTCATCACTGTTTTTATTGATCTTTTTTATTAGTGTTTTTATTATTTTTACTATTCTTCTTTATATTTTCTTGCTTGTGTTTGTGGATTGGGTTGACATAATCATATGATAAAACAGGAGGGATATGTCAGGGTTTTCCATACTATCTTGATCGCATGATTATGTTGGAATGTATGTAACCAGTAATAAATAACCTAGCTAGATTCGTTTTATGCTTATGTTGGTGCGTAACCAGTAATAAATAACCTAGCTTGTCCCATCCTACACAACGTCGTAAAACATTCCCTTGCTATGTTTTGACAAGAGGTCAAGGGCTTTCTCTTCTGTATCCAGTCCACTCTCACCCCCACCCTGTTTCTCTTAATAAAAAGGCTCTTGTGGGAGGCCAGAGTCAGACGTCATTCGATCATTGCTGTACGCACAGTGACGAATGGACTCTCAGCCTGCAGGTGCCCAAGAAGACTTAATTGTCTCCCGTGTGGTAATTGCAAAATAAGTTGGAGTGAGCACCACTCTAACAACACATTAAAAAAAATAATTACAGTACACCTCTTACAGTCTGCTTGCGACCCGTAATTTGTTTGGTGGAAAACGCTCACAGACTTCAGTACAAAAAAATACCGTAATTTTCGGACTAAAAGTTGCTCCGGAGTACAAGTCCTATCAGCCATAAAATACCCAAAAAGAAAAAAAAAAAAAAATTTATAAGTCGCTCCGGAGTATAAGTCGCATTTTGGGGGGCAATTTATTCGACAAAATCCAACACCAAGAACAGACATGAACGAGCAACAGGCTAAACGATAGGTATGCTAACGTGACAAACACAAACAACAGCCTGACATAACATTCAGACTCTGAATTTCAGAGTTATTAAAAAAAACTATTACATAAATAACACGTTTATAAAACCATCTGTGTCACTCTAATTCAATGGTTCCCAAACTTTTGCAGGCTGGCACCCCCTTAGCTCCCCAGTGAATTCCTAGCCTATCAAACCATCTGTGCACTCTAAATCATTAAATCCATCGATCAAATTCCTCATCCTTTGTCAACAACGCCGCGCGCGCGCCCTGATGTCAGCCTCGTCGTTATTCCACCGATCTAGTATATAACTAGATTGTAGCGTTAACAGAGTACAAGGAAAGACGTGGGTTTGGTAAACGGCTCTTTATTTGACAAAACAAACTTCCAGGCGTGTGGCGGCGTGGACTTCCATCCACAGAGGTGAAAGAGCTCCGTAGAGTAGGACCGGGCGTGCGTAAAGGCCATGTCCGAGCCCCACCCACGGTCCCCGGACAGCCACCCGGCCGAGCGCCGGCCCTCGACTTCCATCCACGGAGGTGAAAGAGCTCCTTAGAAACAAAGCCGCTAATGATGCCGGTAGTACGTGGGGCCCTTCGTCATCCCATGATCAATCTTTGTCCTTTTTGTAAACAACCGCCACGCCGCGTCGCGTCTATGAAAAACCCGCGACGTATACTCTGAAAATTACGGTACTACGCTCAATCATAAGGCATTTGGGCATGGTGTTACCGTTCTGTTCTGCAGTCAGACGTCGCTCAGCAACGATGTAAAATTGCTAGTAGCCACCGGCATATACAAACAATGCGATTGGATTAAAAGCCATGTTGTGATGATACAATAGCCATTCATATGCGTCACTGGCCGTGTTTGGAATTGTGGAATTATTTGATCTGCATACGGACATTTCCATTTCACAATGATGGCTTTTGAGACCATTCCCACAAGGTGAATTTGATCAACCAAATTGGCATTTCGGCTTCATAATGAAAGCCTTTGCGACCGTTCCCACAAGGAGAGTTTGATCAACCAAATTGGCGCTTCACCTGAGTGGTGAATTTGGGAAAATCATATTTATCTGGCCAAATTCATTTTCAAGCCAATAAGTGATCTTTGTTATATAATTTCATTTTGTCCCTACCTCTAGTAGTGTTAAGTCTTGATATGTGCCTGTAATTTTCTGCCGTACTTTTGTTAGTCATCACAACTCATTCGCAGTCATCCAATTTATACCAGTTCAATGCAATGTGAAAAGGATTACCGTTTTTTTCTGTGTATAATGCGCGAAATTTAACTAATTTATTGTCCTAAAATCTGGGGTGCGCATTATACATGGGTACAATTTTTTTTTTATTTATCTTTTTTAAATTTATTTATTTATTTATTTTTTTTTGAAGAAGAAGAAAATCATGGTACAACAAAACCAACAACAGGACTGACCGACAAAGACGTGGAACAAAAAGACAGGGTGACATTACCAAAGACAGGAACAGAAACACAACAGACATCGTGAGAGTAACACATGCAATGATCCGACGGTGAGCGAGGGGCAGACAGGACTTAAATACAAAACACGTTACATTGATTGAGGTGACACAGGAAGGGAGGGGCGACGCGAATACAAACTATGGCAACCTAGACACGTAGCAAAACTGGAGACAAGACATGACAAATCTCCCTCGAAATAAAACTTGAAATCACCTTTCTTCTTGTTTGTTGTCAATCGCGCATTGCATTCAGCCATCCTGCCCAACACAGTCAGTAAAATTCATAATTGACGACACATCGTTCGATGCAATGGTGCAATCCTTGATGGTGTGTTATTGTCAAATATTGTTTGTTTTTTAATCTCCATTGCGGACCGGACGTCATACGGAGGCAGTATCACTGCGCATGCGCACTATGGATCCGATGCGCAGAACGGATGCGCAAGACCCGTCAGCTATATAAAGAGCGAGAGTTGTTTTCTTCCTATTAGTTTCAATTCACAGTTTAATTAGCAGTTTCAATCAGCAAATAACAAAATGCGTATTACAGGTAATATTTTATGTCACAACACTTTGCCTTGTTCCTTTCGTCTCTGCTGTTCACTTCAAACACGCTCCATACGACCGCAATGCTCTCGTATCAGACGCTTGCTCGTTTGCTGTCACAATGTACCCTACACAAATCCGAAACATTTGTTGCGGCTCCGAGTCACGACGAGGGGCAAGTTTTGGTTTCCAAGGGTGTTTTTATTCCTCTTCAACGTCTCTCCCATACAGAGCCGCCTTTTTCACGTCCGCACGCCTTTTTCACTGATCGCGGTGGTGCCTTTACGGGCAGTCGGAGAAATCAACCCCAACAAAAAAAATTACATCCAGCCTAGTTAAGACCATACCAAAGACTATAAAAATGGGACCCATTGCCTCCCTGCGTGTGTGACAATCATTGGGACTTAAAAAAAAAAAAAAAAATTAATTAAAAAAAAATTGGGTGCGTATTATACATGGGTACAGGCTTTTTTCCAGCATCAACATGCCATTTTTAGGGTGCGTATTATACATGGGGCGCATTATACACGGAAAAAAACGGTACTTATTTCTGGGTGGCAGATTTAATATTTTGAGACCATTCCTGTTGTTGCATGAAACAACAGATGCTGTATTTAGTTAGTTAGTAAGTAATTTGTGACTACAAGATAACCAGTCTTTATTGCATCCATACTATGTATAATAAAAGAATTCCTACGTTTGACAAATTTAATAAATCTTCCATCTAACAAGATGTTGGGTCACTGACATTTTAGAACAGTAAGTGAAGTAAAGACTACTCTTAAGAGATGTGAAAGTCCATGATCAGTAACCAAAGAAGCAACCACAAGTACAGGATGTGTTTGTTCTGCGCTGTCTGACGATCCTAAAGATTAGAAAGAAAACCTTCCGAGGGAACGATGCTATTCATCATTGTGACATCAGTTGATAGTGAGCACATCACTCTGGATTTCATGGTTGAGTTGTGTCTGCAGGTCGCTCAGCTTTTTCTTGAGAACAGCCAGTGCGGACATGACAATGGTCTCAGGTCGGAGGGAGCCGCAAGACTCCACGTTGTAGTAGAACCTGTAGAGGGAAAAGGAAGATGATTTTTGATTATTTGATTCTGAATTGTGGCTATGCTTTGACACAATACCGTTTTTTTCCGTGTATAGTGCACAAAATTTAACTAATTTATTGTCCTAAAATCTGGGGTGCGCATTATACATGGGTACAAAAAAAAAAGTAATTTTTTTTTAATTTCTTTTTTTTTTTTTTTTTTTTAAGTCCCAATGATCGTCACACACGTAGGGAGGCAATGGGTCCCATCTTTATAGTCTTTGGTATGGTCTTAACTAGGCTGGATGTAATTTTTTTTTGTTGGCGTTGATTTCTCCGACTGCCCGTAAACGCACCACGGGACAGCAAACGAGCAGGTGATCGAGCAAGCGTCTGATACGAGAGCATTGCGGTCGCATGGAGCGTGTTTGAAGTGAACAGCAGAGAAGAAAGGAACAAGGCAAAGTGTTGTGAAATAAAATGCACAGAATGGATGCGCAAGACACGTCAGCTATATAAAGAGCGAGAGTTGTTTTCTTTTTATTAGTTTCAATTCACAGTTTAATTAGCAGTTTCAATCAGCAAATAACAAAATGCGTATTACAGGTAATATTTTATTTCACAACACTTTGCCTTGTTCCTTTGGTCTCTGCTGTTCATCCTAAAACACAAAGGCGCTCTTTAAGCAATGCGACAGTGAGCGCCCGGCGCGCTGCGGTTGCGCGACCGCACCAAATTAAGCTCCCTGCGCAGTGCGCACTGAGGTCCACTTAAATTTTAGAAAGTACATCAGGACTTTAAAAATATCTATAAATTTCAGCGACGGCTCTGTCACAATAATCGACCAGCGCGATGCAGTTGGGCGGTCGGCGGCGCGCTACGGTTGAGCGTTCTCTCGCGCGCTCTCTCTCTCGCTCTCTCTCGCTCTCGCACACACGCAAACCGGATATCATACGGAGGCCGCCATTACAGATGCGCAGAACGGATGCGCAAGACACGTCAGCTATATAAAGAGCGAGAGTTCAGTTCTCTACCTAAATCCGTATTACAGGTAATATTTTATTTCACAACACTTTGCCTTGTTCCTTTCTTCTCTGCTGTTCACTTCAAACACGCTCCATGCGACCGCAATGCTCTCGTATCAGACGCTTGCTCGATCACCTGCTTGTTTGCTGTCCCGTGCGCGCACGGAGCGCGGTGGTGCGTTTAGGGGCAGTCGGAGAAATCAACGCCAACAAAAAAAATTACATCCAGCCTAGTTAAGACCATACCAAAGACTATAAAAATGGGACCCATTGCCTCCCTGCGTGTGTGACGATCATTGGGACTTAAAAAAAAAAAAAAAAAGTTTTTTTTAAAAAATTCATAAAAATTGGGTGCGTATTATACATGGGTACAAGCTTTTTTCCAGCATCAGCATGCCATTTTTAGGGGTGCGTACTATACATGGGGGCGCACTATACACGGAAAAAAACGGTAGATGCTTTCCTCACCTTTCTGGTTTTCCATTGGGGTCATAGGGAGCTTGGACCTCATCTTCCTCAATTTCAGAATATTCACTCTTGGGCCTAAATCCAGCATGGCAACAAAGGAATGAATGAAGAAACAGAAAAACCTTTATTATTCAACCTACTAATGATGATGAATAATAAAGGTGATTTAAGTTAGGAACGCACCATTCCTCGGGTCTGGGGTAGACAGTGTGCCTCAGTGCATTGTCAGGGTCATATTCAAACGCGACTCCTGCTGTTGGGTTCCACTTGGCATGTTCCTTACCAAATCCTTTTTTGGCATAAGCTTTGAGTCGCAGTTCCTGTCCTTTCCGAAGCTTCACCAGCAAAATTTCTATGAATGGAAATCCATCAACACACCCATGAGCTGAAATGCTTTATCCTCACTAGGGTCACGAGTGTGCTGGAGCCTATCCTAACACCCTGAACTGGTTGTCATGGACACATGGACACAGGCATTCACACTCACAATCACACCAAAGGACAATTTAGAGTGCTCAATTAACCTAGCATACATGTTTTGGGTGGAAGGAAACCGCAACACCCACAAAGAAAACCCACAAAGGGACAGAGAGAAGATGCAAATTCCACAAAAGAAGGCCGGAGCACTGTTTTGAACCCACAACCTCTGCACCGTGAGGGAGACATGCTAAATAGTTGCCTGCCATGCCACTCTGAATGAGAACGCAATTACGGAATAAAATATCCCAATGATGAACATTTTCTAAGTTTGTCTGTGTAGTATATTTTACTTCTTCACCGACTGAAATGACGAGCCAGGACCCACATCTTCCTCTAACGTGTTTTAGTGAGAATAACAAAGTTGAAACATACAGCGTGTGAGATTGCTAGAGCTAACAGCCAGTCAGCCTACTCACAATGCACTGCAGATAAAAAAAAACTTATCGTACTCTCCAAGAACATCATAGGTATTGTAGTTCAGTTAACGTAACATTGAAACAAATGAACTGTATTGAACTGAAACAAATTAACGGTAACTTGTATTTTACTCATGAACTTAAACCTTGTCCTTCTAGTTGCTAAATGTGTCCACAACAAATAAATTCTCAACAGTCTGGGTTATCAATATGATGATGAACGAATCAGAGGACATTCAGTTTTACGTAGATCGCGGTGGTAAACCAATCAGAGTACTGTACGTAACACGTAAAGGAAATACTATCGTTTGTGCAAATCAGTAAAGTTGTTTTGTGTGGCTTACGCCACAAAAGGACTGTATGGAACACATGGAGGAGTACGTACTTCCGCCGCCATTGATAAATAAAGACTATCGTTTGTGCAAAGCAAACTGTATTAGGAAAAGAAAAAGAAACATGAATACGAAGCACAATGAGAGCTTTCTGGAAAGCCAGGATCATTGTAGAAGAGCAACGTGACAACGATGAGACAATGACAAGAGGGAACTTGGCATGTTTAATGGCGGACTTGCCCAACTGTTTAATTTGGATACCAGAAGATGAGAATTTTGATGGATTTGCGTATTAATATTGATTAACAATGTGAGTACAATGCAGTACATGACTACCTTATTTTTCGGACTAAAAGTCGCTCCGGAATATAGGTCGCAATAGCCATAAAATGCACAATAACATGAAAAAAAACATACATAAGTCGCTCCGGAGTATAAGTCGCATTTTGGGGGAAATTTATTCGACAAAATCCAACACCAAGAACAGATATGAACGAGCAACAACAGGCTAAATGATAGGTATGCTAACGAGACATAAACACAAACGAAGAGCTGAGAACGGACCTGACATTCAGAGTTATTCAAATAACCATTACATGAATGACACGTTTATAAAACCATCTGTGTCACTCCAATTCATAAAATCCATCGATCATCCTTTATGTCAACAATGACGGCCGGGTGCGCTGACGGCGCTTGCACTTCAAAATATTCCACAGGCCCATATAACGATAGTATATAGATTATATATACAATAACTACCGTTTTTTCATGGTACAACAAAACCAACAACAGAACTGACCGACAAAGACGTGGAACAAAAAGACAGGGTGACATTACCAAAGACAGGAACAGAAACCAAACAGACATCATGACAGTAACACATGCAATGATGCGACGGTGAGCGAGGGGCAGACAGGACTTAAATACAAAACACGTTACATTGATTGAGGTGACACAGGAAGGAAGGGGCGACGCAAACAGAAACTATGGCAACCTAGACACATAGCAAAACTGGGGACGAGACATGACAAATCTCCCTCGAAATAAAACTTGAAATCACCTTTCTTCTTGTTTGTTGTCAATCGCGCATTGCATTCAGCCATCCTGCCCAACACACTTAGTCAGTAAAATTCATAATTGACGACACATCGTTTGATGCAATGGTCAATCCTTGATGGTGTGTTATTGTCAAATATTGTTTGTTTTTTAATCTCCATCGCGGACCGGACGTCATACGGAGGCCGCCATTACAGATGCGCAGAACGGATGCGCAAGACACGTCAGCTATATAAAGAGCGAGAGTTGTTTTCTTCCTATTAGTTTCAATTCACAGTTTAATTAGCAATTTCAATCAGCAAATAACAAAATGCGTATTACAGGTAATATTTTATTTCACAACACTTTGCCTTGTTCCTTTCGTCTCTGCTGTTCACTTCAAACACGCTCCATACGAACACAATGCTCTCGTATCAGACGCTTGCGCGATCACTTGCTTGTTTGCTGTCACAATGTACCCTACACAAATCCGAAACATTTGTTGCGGCTCCGAGTCACGACGAGGGGCAAGTTTTGGTTTCCAAGGGTGTTTTTATTCCTCTTCAACGTCTCTCCCATACAGAGCCGCCTTTTTCACATGTTCGCACGCCTTTTTCACATGTTCGCACGCCTTTTTCACATGTCCGCACTGATTGCGGTGGTGCCTTTACGGGCAGTCGGAGAAATCAACGGCAACAAAGAAAAAATACATCCAGCCTAGTTAAGACCATTCCAAAGACTATAAAAATGGGACCCATTGCCTCCCTGCGTGTGTGACGATCATTGGGACTTAAAAAAACAAACAAACAAACAAAAAAAAATTTTGGGTGCGTATTATACATGGGTACAGGCTTTTTTCCAGCATCAACATGCCATTTTTAGGGTGCGTATTATACATGGGGGCGCATTATACACGGAAATAAACGGTATTATATAAGCAAAAATATTATCAAACCACCTGTGTCATTCCAAATCATTAAATCCATCGATCAAATTCCTCGTCCTTTGTCAACAATGCCGCGCGTGCGCCCTGACGTCAGCCTTGTCGTTATTCCACAGATTTAGTATATAACTATATTGTAGCGTTAACAAAGTACAAGGAAAGACGTGTGTTTGGTAAACGGCTCTTTATTTAACAAAACAAGAGTTCAATGAGCCAACAACTACTGAACTGTAGCGATAAAAACATATAGAAGTTGCTAAACGAAATAAAATATATCAAATAAACAAATAGTTCACCGCCATCCCCGAAGGTGGCACTTCCAGCCACGGAGGTGGAAGAGAGCTCCATAGAATAGGACCGGGCGTGCGTAAAAGCCATGTCCGAGCCCCATCCATCGTCCCCGGACAGGCAAACCGGCCGAGCACCGGCCCCCGACTTCCATCCAGGGAGGTGAAAGAGAGTTCCGTACAGTAGGACCGGGCGTGCATAAAAGCCATAATAGTTTTTCAAACCTTCTGTGTCACTCCAAATCATTAAATTCTTCAAACTCTTCATCCTCCGTGTCACAAACAAAGCCGCTAATGATGCCGGTAGTACGTGGGGCCCTTCGTCATCTCGTGATCGAATGAATCTTTGTCCTTTATGTGAACAACCGCCGCGCAGTTCGTTTATCGCGGTTTCACTTTTTTTAATTTTGAATTCATGTTTGACAGTGGGGATGGTGTGTTCAGGGTGATGAGCTGTGTTGCTTTTACGCCAAACATATCGTTTTGCATTGTGGCCAAAAAGTTAGATTTTGGTTTCATCTAACCAGAGCACCTTTTTCCACATGTTTGGTGTCTACCAGGTGGCTTGTGGCAAACTTTAAACGAGACTTTTTATGGATATCTTTGAGAAATGGCTTTCTTCTTGTGCAGTGCACAACTGATTGTTGTCCTTTGAACAGACTCTCCCACCTCAGCTGTAGTTATCTGCAGTTCATCCAGAGTGATCATGGGCCTCTTGGCTGCATCTCTGATCAGTCTTCTCCTTGTTTGAGATGAAAGTTTGGAGGGACGCCTGGGTCTTGGTAGATTTGCAGTGGTCTGATACTCCTTCCATTTCAATATAATTGCTTGCACAGTGCTACTTGAGATGTTTAAAGCTTGGGAAATCTTTTTGTATCCAAATCCGGCTTTAAACTTCTCCACAACAGTATCTCGGACCTGCCTGGTGTGTTCTTTTGTCTTGATGGTTCTCTCTGCGCTTTAAACAGAACCCTGAGACTATCAAAGAGCAGGTGCATTTATACGGAGACTTGATTACACACAGGAGCATTCTATTCATCATCATCATCAGTCATTTAGGACAACATTGGTTCATTCAAAGATCCTCACTGAACTTCTGGAGTGAGTTTGCTGCACTGAAAGTAAAGGGGCCGAATAATATTGCACGCCCTACTTTTCAGTTTTTTATTCTTTTTAAAAAAGTTTAAATTATCCAATCAATTTCGTTCCACTTCACAATTGTGTCCCACTTGTTGTTGATTCTTGACAAAAAATTAAAATTTTATATCTTTATACTTGAAGCCTGAAATGTGGCGAAATGTTGAAAGGTTCAAGGGGGCCGAATACTTTCGCAAGGCACTGTAGCTTTCAAAATATTAAATATGATCACGTTTGCAATCCATCCCATCTGTTTTCTACTGCTGAAATCCACGGTTGCGTCATGTCATAGCCTTTGCTGTACAGAAGGGTGACGCCAGGTCGGACAAAAAAGCTCCATTTTTATTGGACTATACGGTGCCTACGGGGTCGTGAGAGGTACAATTCCATCCGCTTTATTTATAATTTCAGCTAGCTAGCTGATGTGTGCCAGGCAAGAAAGAAAGATGGCGAAGAGAAAAAAAGACGACGATTTCCGAACATTTCAGAGTGAGTGGACCGAAGAATTCGGATTTGCGGAGAGAGGAGGCTCTGCCTCATATGCAAAGACAAAATTGCATGAATGAAATGCTCCAATATCAAGCGTCACTTTGAGACACGTCATGCTACATTTGCAACCAAATACAAAGCTGGGGATAGCAGAAAGAAAGCGTGTGAAGAGTTCCAGAGGAAGGTTCAAGCTAGTCAACAGCAACTCCATGTATGGACCAGACAAGGTGACTTTAATTCAGCTAGTTTTGCTGGCGCATTAGCAATTGTGAGGAACGGAAAGCCATTCACTGATGGGGAGTATTTCAACATTTATTCTTGATGTGCCTAATGAACTTTTTGACGACTTCTCGGATAAAGAAAAGATACTCAAACGGATGAAAGACATGCCTGTCAGCAAGAACCGTTCACGATTGGGCCATTATGACTGATGAGAGCCTCAATGCCTGCATGAAGCTCAACCTCACTGTATATCAACCGGAGTACAAAGCCATCAGCAAAACGATGCAGCCCCAGAAGTCTCATTAATGGTGTGTTTTTTTTCAAGGCTTCAATAGAAAAACATTGAAAGAATACATTAGCATACTACCCCCCCCTCTGTAACTCCTTCCTTGTCAACTTTAACAAATTCGCCCAAATCAACAATTCTCTGACCGACACCATTGATAACTCCTCCTCCCCCACCTCCCCTGCCCTCCTTCCCCTCTTTCTTGACCTCCCGCCCTTCCCCTCTCTCACTGCCTTCTCCCTTCTCGACTCCTCCACTGTCCTAGACATCTTTACCGCATCCAAGACAACCACCTGCTCTCTCGACCCTCGTCCAACGACCTTAACTAAGGCCTGCCTCCCTGTCCTCCTCCCCCACCTCACATCCCTTTTTAATCAGTCTCTATCCCTTGGCCACTTTCCCACTGTCGATAAATTTGCAGCCATCACCCCCATCCTCAAAAAGCCCACCTTGGACCCACTCAACCTCTCCAACAACCGTCCCATCTACAACCTTTCATTCCTTTCCAAAACCCTTGAACGCATTGTCTCCGCCCAACTCCACACCCATCTCCAGTCCAACAGCCTCTATGAACCCTTCCAGTCCGGATTCCGCCCACTTCACAGCACCGAAACAGCTCTAGTTAAAGTCACCAACGATCTCCTCATTTCTGCAGACTCTGGTGCCCTCAACATCCTACTACTACTTGACCTTAGCGCAGCCTTTGACACTGTGAACCATTCCATCCTCCTCCAAAGGCTGCGCCAACTAGGTGTTGAGGGCACTGCACTCGACTGGCTCACCTCGTATCTCACCAACAGAAACCAGTTCATCTCTCTCTCCGGTCACACATCCATCCTCTCCCCAGTTACACAAGGGGTCCCCCAAGGCTCAGTTCTTGGCCCCCTCCTATTCATCTGCTACCTCTTTCCCCTTGGTACTGTCATCCGCAAACTCAATCTGGACTTCCACTGCTACGCTGATGACACCCAGATCTGTATACATACCACACCAACCCGTAACCCTTCCCTCACCCACTTTGAAACCTGCATCTCTACAATAAAACCATGGCTGACTCACAACTTTCTCAAACTCAACAGTGACAAAACAGAGCTCCTCCTCATAGGCACTAAATCCTCCCTTAATAATAATGGATCCATCACACTCACCATTGACTCCTCAAACATCAATCCCTCCCCTCTGGCACGCAACCTTGGCATTATTTTTGACCCCACGCTGTCCTTCCACCCTCATGTTAACTCAGTTGTCAAAACCTCCTACTTCCACCTCCGACGCATCGCCAAAATCCGGCACCGCCTCTTTCTCCCTGCCGCTGAATCCCTCATCCACGCCTTCATCTCATCCCGGCTTGACTACTGCAACTCCCTTCTCACTGGAATCACTGCTCACTCACTCCATAGACTTCAACTAGTCCAAAACTCTGCTGCCCGCCTCCTTACCCACACCCGGTCCTGTGAACACATCACTCCTGTTCTCCACTCTCTTCACTGGCTCCCCATTAAGGAGCGTATCATTTTCAAGATACTCCTCCTCACCTTCAAAGTCCTTCGCCACCTGGCTCCCACTTACCTATCCGACCTTGTCCCCTACTGCCCCAACCGTCTCCTCCGATCCTCCAATACTTCACGTCAGACAGTCCCAAAATCTAAACTAAAATCCTTCTCCTGCACATCACCCCGACTCTAGAACTCTCTCCCTCAGTCTGTCTGTGACTCACCCACACTCCCCATATTTAAGTCCCGTCTAAAAACTTACCTCTTCTCCCAAGCTCATGACCTCCCCTACCCTTCTTCTTAATTTTATCCGATTGTTTCTTCCCCGTCCCCCTCCCCTCATGTATGTCTAACCCTTGTTCCCTGTAAGCGTCTCTGGGTTTTTGAAAAGTGCTATACAAATTTAATGGTCATTCATTGGTCTTAATTAGAATACATGCATTTAATGGTATTTAGCCTATCGTTTTCTTTTTTAAATGGTATGGCTCTCACGGGAAATTATTTTTTTAAAAAATGGGCATTTATGGCTCTGTACGCCAAAAAGGTTCCCGACCCCTGTTCTAGGTTGTACATGCTGGAGAGACCATCTCCTGCCAAGCCCGGGAACACCTCAGGATCAACTCAGAAGAGATGGATCAAATCAAAAGCCTGGGCCTTCCTCCTGAGATTGCTTAACCACAACTCAATCTCACATATAGTATGACAGAAAATAATTGAAAGAACTTGCGGTTTACCATTTCGCTCAGCGTAGTCATTAGGATCGTTGTCTCGACTCCTAGATGTAACCTGAAAAGAAACTCTTAGTGTCATGAAATGTGTCCATCTTCGATTGTAAAACTAAAACAAACACAACATTTACATGCAGACAATAGCTCTTTTAAAACATGAATCTTGGCAGGATTTGCATTTTCAAAGGCCATCTAAGCATGCATACAAAGACAAATACAGTGGAGCCTCGGTTTTCGACCACAATCCGTTCCAGTCTGTTCGAGAAGTGAATCGTTCGAATTTCGAATCATGTTTTCCCATTACAAATAATGGAAAAAAATGTAATCTGTTCAAAACAAAAAAAAAATACGCTTTAAGCATTTTTTCATTTGTGCATTTTTGTCTGATCGCGCAACTGCAGCGCAGCGCTGAACGCCGAAATGTAGCGCGCCGACGACCGCGCAACTGCACCGCGCTGGTCGCATTATTGTGACAGAGCCGTCGCTGAAATATAGAAAATATTTTTAAAGTCCTGATGTACTTTCCAAAATTTAAGTGGACCTCAGTGCGCAAGGAGCTTGATTTGGTCCGATCGCGCAACCGCAGCGCGACAGGCGCTCACTGTCGCATTGCTTTAAGAGCGTCTCTGTGTTTTAGGATGGCTTTACTGGTCCCACTTGCTTCCTTTGGAGGCATGATTAGAGTTGATGCAATCCTCAGAGTAACGAGAACGTAATAACGAACGGAGTCTGTTGGCATGCGGGTCCTCTCGGCTCATCTCGCGACGTTTGACAACCGAATTTCGTCCGACATCCGAAGCAAAAAAATCTCGATTTTTTTTTTCGAATACCGATTTGTTCGAGAACCGGGACGTTCGAAAACCGAGGCTCCATTGTATGCCCTTTTTCTGTTTTTAAAAATTCTGTACAAAACCGCGAGTTTACCCCTTTTCTAACCCAAACATTGTGTCATGTAAACGCAATCGGGTTGCCTCCTTCGAATGGAGCATCAGTCTGTGTACTGTGCATACTCTTCTTTAATGTGAAAGGAATCTTGCTAATTTTAGTACAGGAAATATTTGCATTTCCAGCTTTCTCACCATAGTGAGCCTAACTTGAGCACATTTATTTCTCCGCTGCAATGAAAATGATGCAATGTGTTGTCAAGTGGCATGCTGGTACAAGATGGTGTAAAATTGGGTATTGAATTTTGCCCAGGCACATTGGCTATCCCAAAACATGTAGAAGTTCCAAAATTTCTCCAGGAGATAGTGTTAAAAATTGACATAAGGGTGACCTGATGGAAACTAACAAATCTAATGAATTAAATTGTTAGCAATTGGGAGGACACGACCTGTTCAAACATGTAGCAACGCACAATTTTGAAATATGAGTTTGCTATGCCATAATTTTAAGATGTAACAGCTTGAGCAATATCAATATATATGTTTAAGTTAGAAGAACCCATTATTATGGTTAAGTATGAGTATGTGTTAAGATTGTTCTTTACTAGACAAGATATATGTCATTAATGTTGCAATGTTTTGTCCAACCTGTATTTAACATTGGTGTTCCATCCATAACTGAAAGTATTAAGTTGAGAGGAGACATTAAGGGCTAGTAGTGAAAGAACAACAGGCTAAACGATACGGTATGCTAACGTTAAGTTAAGAGGAGACATTAAGGGCTAATAGTGAAAGAACAAGCAAGACAGGAAACAGCTGCATCCGGTAGCGGAGTACAGTCACGCGCAGTGGTTGCTGCTTTAAGCAAGGTTGCCAAGACAACCAGTGGTTTCCGGCAGACCTGGTGCAGGGATTCTGACCTTTCACCTACATATTCCGATGAGGTAATGCCAGAACCCTATAAATATGTTGTCCTGACACAGAGCGAGGCGGTTCTTCCTAGTCAGGGCCATGGCCGTGACGCTACCCGGTGTAAAGAACGCTGTTCGAAGATGGATTTTTAATTATTTTTGAGATTGAACCAAAATCTACTAAAATGAATTTACAGAGTCTTCGAATTGGCCTTTGTCAAACTTTAAGCTTCAAATCGGACTTTGTCAAATTTTAAACTTCGAGGAAGGCAGAGGAGACAGCCGCTTCGGGCAGAAAGGGGAAGACGCCAATGATACGGCGTTGGCTAAGCTCCTCATGGCCAGACCTTTCCTCTATTTTAAACAGAATTTGTTCAACCAAATAGGATTTTAGACCTTTAGTCTCCTCTTTTGTTCTGAGACGGGTGAGTATTGTTTTTTTCGACTTGTAATTCTTATTCTTGCTTATTCATTAAATCTCTTCTTAATCCTTAATTCGGTTATCGATTATTTCGTATTAACTATGTTGAGCATGGTTTTATATGCAGGAATCAGAACTTTAAAATGTCTTTATTTCCCTATCATAGTCATTCTTTAAACCCGTTCAATTCTTTTTAGAGTGAAGACAGCTTTAATCCTTAACATCAGGAATTGTCAGATCTGGTTCGAAGTACCGTATTTTCCGCCCTATTAGGCGCACCGGGTTATAAGGCACACCTTCAATGAACGCCCCATTTTAAAACTTTGTCCATATATAAGGCGCACCGGACTATAAGGCGCATAAAATAGAAGCTTTACTGCAACAAACAGGTTGACTAGGGTTGCGGTATGCACCCACTAGCCAATAACTAACGAGCCCTCTGTAAACAATCACGTTTCTCAAACGATCTCCTATAAAATGATTGGAACTGACTACAGTTCGATCTAACGCATTGGTACTACTTACCTATGTTTCCCTTCCATATCGATCCGTAGATTTACTTGAAATACTAACAGAGCCGCCTATTTTGACATGAAATAGCTTCGCGCGTATAGCAGCTATCGTTATAGCATTAGCCATCCGCACTTTCCCATGAGCCTCAGCTCGCAATCTCCCATGAGCCTCAGCAAAGTGTAAACAATCGCGTTTCTCAAACGATCGCCTATAAAATGATCAGAACTGACTAAAGTTCGATCTAACGCATTGGTACTACTTACCTATGTTTCCCTTCCATATCGATCCGTAGATTTACTCAAAACATTAACAGAGCAGCCTATTTTGACATGAAATAGCCTCGCGCGTATAGCAGCTATTGTTATAGCATTAGCCATCCGCAATTTCCCATGAGCCTCAGCTCGCAATCTCCCATGAGCCTCAGCAAAGTGTAAACAATCACGTTTCTCAAACGATCTCCTATAAAATGATCAGAAGTGACTAAAGTTTGATCTAATGCATTGGTACTACTTACCTATGTTTCCCTTCCATATCGATCCGTAAATTTACTCGAAACATTAACAGAGCAGCCTATTTTGACATGAAATAGCCTCGCGCGTATAACAGCTATCGTTATAGCATTAGCCATCCGCAATTTCCCATGAGCCTCAGCTCGCAATCTCCCATGAGCCTCAGCAAAGTGTAAACAATCGCGTTTCTCAAACGATCTCCTATAAAATGATCAGAACTGACTAAAGTTTGATCTAACACATTGGTACTACTTACCTATGTTTCCCTTCCATATCAATCCGTAGATTTACTCGAAACATTATCGGAGAAGCCTATTTTGAAATGAAATAGCCTCGCGGGTACAACAGCTATTCGGTGACGCCCCCTGACTACAGTTACCGTAATGTTGGGAAGCGATGCGACCTTGTAATTTACTAGTCGTACTAAAACGTACTACCGTTTTTTTTCCGTGTATAGTGCGCAAAATTTAACTAATTTATTGTCCTAAAATCTGGGGTGCGCATTATACATGGGTACAAAAAATTTTTTAATTTTTTTTTTTTTTTTTTTTTTAAGTCCCAATGATCGTCACACACGTAGGGAGGCAATGGGTCCCATTTTTATAGTCTTTGGTATGGTCTTAACTAGGCTGGATGTAATTTTTTTTGTTGGCGTTGATTTCTCCGACTGCCCGTAAACGCACCACCGCGCTCCGTGCGCGCACGGGACAGCAAACGAGCAGGTGATCGAGCAAGCGTCTGATACGAGAGCATTGCGGTCGCATGGAGCGTGTTTGAAGTGAACAGCAGAGAAGAAAGGAACAAGGCAAAGTGTTGTGAAATAAAATGCACAGAACGGATGCGCAAGACACGTCAGCTATATAAAGAGCGAGAGTTGTTTTCTTCCTATTAGTTTCAATTCACAGTTTAATTAGCAGTTTCAATCAGCAAATAACAAAATGCGTATTACAGGTAATATTTTATTTCACAACACTTTGCCTTGTTCCTTTGGTCTCTGCTGTTCATCCTAAAACACAAAGGCGCTCTTTAAGCAATGCGACAGTGAGCGCCCGGCGGGCTGCGGTTGCGCGACCGCACCAAATTAAGCTCCCTGCGCAGTGCGCACTGAGGTCCACTTAAATTTTAGAAAGTACATCAGGACTTTAAAAATATCTTCTAAATTTCAGCGAAAAATGTAAATGTACGAGTGATTGTTCATTCACGCATATAAACGGGACATTCTGAATGTTTTAGAAACCAAAATTTTAACCTTAAAGCCAATTCTGACTGCATGTAAACAAAGTTCATGTGACCTACTGGAATAACTCTGTGGTTGTTGGACAACAGGTCACGTGAGGTGACGTTGCGCGTCTTTTCATCAGTGCAGCGAACATCCAATGTCAGCTCAACAGAGCACTCTGGACAGAATTCAACACAGGTGCAATCCTGAAAATAAAAAAAGAAAAAAGAAAAATCTGTCACAGCGACAAGGTTACTCATGTTTTCTAACTAAATAAGGAGGCGCAAGAAATGTAAATACTTTAAAGCAGCACTGTCAAGGTTTTGGAGCTTTATTAAATATTTAATAGAGTACAGAACCAAAAATAGACATTTATTTTTAAAAGTATAGTTTAAACAATTATATTCATTACCTCAGTGCTAGTCATCTTTCACTTAGCCGCCACTCATGGAAACAGAAAACTGAGCAAGAGCTCAGGAGTTCACGACACTGCGCACTGGCACTGGAAATGTTGTCGACTTCATGCATAATATTACCGCTCTTTATCCATATGGTGCCACCATAATCAACAAAAATGATTTAATTATTATTATATTATTTAATGTGCCATTAAACGTCACTAAATTACATAAAATTAATGATTTTGTAACCTTGTTTTTCATAAGTCATTAGCCAGTTAATATTTTTTTCAAAAATCCAATGTTTTGTTGAGTTCACGTGTGGATGTTATTTTTTTTTTTTTTTTACAACTCACTGACCAATCTTAACTGTTGAAAAATTTTTGCTTCATAGACAGATAGATTTTTTTAAACCAAGAAAATAGCTTTAAAAATGCTGATAGACATTCAATGTGTTCTCCAAGTAAAACCGAGTTAGGGAGATAGGGAAAAATAAAATTTCATATAATAAAAAATGTTTTTTCAACAAATGTTGATAGACATTATTAAAGGAGTGCAACAAAAAATTAGAGGGGAGGATGAGTAAGCGGATGAGAATGTAAATAAAAAAATATAAGTATATAAATAAATCAATTCATAAAACCCCAGATAAAACATCCACAAATTAGCTAATCCTTTGATGCTAAAAGTCAGTACCGTAATTTTTGGGCTATAAGACGCTACTTTTTTCTCAAATTTTGAAACCTGCGGTTTATAGTCTGGTGCGGCTTATATGGTTTTTTTTCCGTGATTTTTCTCATGACTAATACACTTATACACTCATAAAAAGGCAGTGGACCGCTGTTGTGCTGTTATGTTAATAAAAGTTATGCGTCCCTATATAATCATCTCTTTCCTGACAATCATCTTTGTCTATATACTCTTACAAATGGTAATTAAACATTAAAAACCTTACGCGATCATGCGGCGACTTTACATGCATTTTTTCCAACGGCCATCGTGAGAGGTGAGAGTGAGGGAGGTGGAATATATGAGTCGAGGAAGACCGTTGTGGCGCGTTGTGCACGAGGAAAGTTAGCGTAAACAGACCTCAATGATGTAAGACACTGGAAGGCGTGCGTATGACGCAGCTTTCAAGTTAAAACCCGTTGAGCTGTCTGATAAAGAAGGGAACAGAACGGTTGCACGTAAATTTGGATTAAATGAATTGATTTAAAGTGGCCCTCCGACGCAAATGGGAGGCTCTGATGACCAGCGGCGAGAAATCCTTTACAAAAACTGGAAGCGTCCGAAGAGCAACTTTCACACAAGAAAAACTGCGGTCTGCTGCGTGACGGAGAGGACAGCACAAGCTCACGAGTGAATTTGCCTCAGGATCAAAGTCAAAGTCTGCTTTATTGTCAACTTCTTCACATGCCGAGACACAAAGAGATCGAAATTACGTTTACTCTATCCCACGATGATAAGACGTATTACACGATGGACATACAAGTAAACAACGCAATATAAAAAACAAGAAGGCACAAACAATAAATAATAAGAACTTTAATTTATTGTCCTAAAATCTGAAATCTAAGATTTTTTATTTATTTTTTTTAAATCCGGATATCATACGGAGGCCGCCATTACAGATGCGCTTTCTTCTCTGCTGTTCACTTCAAACACGCTTCATACGAACACAATGCTCTCGTATCAGACGCTTGCTAGATCACCTGCTTGTTTGCTGCCACAATGTACCCTACACAAATCCGAAACATTTCTTCGCTATTGAGTATGCTAGCGCATGCGCAGTGATACTGACCGGCAGAATAACATCCGGTTGTTCCCAAAGATGATCTTTTTCTGAAATAAAATTTTTTAATAATATTTTCTGCGTACTATACATGGGTACAGGCTTTTTTCCAGCATCAACATGCCATTTTTAGGGTGCGTATTATACATGGGGGCGCATTATACATGGAAAAAAACGGTAAATGTTTTCACAAATTTTAAAAATGTAACAAACAAAAAAAAAAAAAAGGGAAACCGCGATGTAGCAAGGGATTACTGTAATTTGAATTTCAAGTGACGTCAGCAGCGCGGCGTAGCAGTTGTTTACATAAAGGACAAAGATTCGATCACGGGAGGATGAAGGGCTACCGGCATCATTAGCGGCTTTGTTTCTAAGTGGCACGGAGGACGAAGAGTTTGAAGGATTTAAGGATTTGGTGTGACAGAAGGTTTGAAAAACTATTATGGCTTTTACGCACGCCCGGTCCTACTCTACGGAGCTCTCTTTCACCTCCGTGGATTGAAGCCGGGGGCCGGTGCTCGGCCGGGTCGCTGTCCGGGGAGGGTGGATGAGGCTCGGACATGGCTTTTACACACGCCCGGTCCTATTCTATGGAGCTCTCTTCCACCTCCGTGGCTGGAAGTGCCACCTCCGGGGATGGAAGTCCATTGCCGCCACACGCCTGGAAGTTTGTTTTGTTAAATAAAGAGCCGTTTACCAAACCCACGTCTTTCCTTGTACTTTGTTGACGCGACAGTATAGTTATATACTAGATCTGTGGAATAACGGCGATGCTGACGTCAGGGCGCACGCGTGGCGTTGACAAAGGATGAGGAATTTGATCAATGGATTTAATGATTTGGAGTGACACAGATGGTTTGATAATATTATTGCTTATGTAATAGTTATTTGATATATAACTCATATCATTATATGGGCCTGTGGAATATTTTGAAGTGCAAGCGCCGCCAGCGGCGCGCACCCATTGTTGACATAAAGGACGATCGATGGATTTAAGGAATTGGAGTGACACAGATGGTTTTATAAACGTGTTATTTATGTAATAGTTATTTGAATAACTGAATGTTACGTCAGGCCCGTTCTCAGCTCTTCGTTTGTGTTTATGTCACGTTAGCATACCTATCATTTAGCCTGTTGTTGCTTGTTCATGTCTGTTTTTGGTGTTGGATTTTGCCGAATACGTTTCCCCCAAAATGCGATTTATACTTCGGAGCGACTTATATGTTTTTTTTCACGTTATTGTGCATTTTATGGCTACCGCAACCTATATTCTGGAGCTATATTCCGAAAAATACGGTAAACCTTTGCACGAGTACAGTGAAATCAGAAAGCTACACTTCATGTTTCGACAATTTGGAAGGAAGAAAGGTAAAAAGGGATATGCTTCAGCAGGTTACAAAACTGTTAAATGATTCAACTTACCCTGGAGTACTGCATTTTTTCTACAATATCGTCACTGGTAAGCGGAATAAGGCCTGAAAACACAAAAGATCTCTCAATATGTACTGTACACATACAGTAGCTGTCAGTCACCATGTCGAACATACCAACTCTGTGAGCGATGAATTCATCATGCAGTACTGACGAGTTGGCATCAATCTGAATCCAGTCAATTGCTGTGAAGAAGTATTGGCAGAATAATTATCGGCACAGTCGTGAATACCAAAATAGTATTTTATAAAACTTAGTGTTAAAAAATGCTATCCATGGGTTAATCCAGTGCTTCTCAAATAGTGGGGCGCGCCCCCCATGGGGGGGCGCGTGTGACCCTGGGGAACAGGCTTTTTTTTTGGCAGTACCAGAATAAAGTGTAATTGCGAATCTTCACAGCAGGGGGCAGTGGCGCTCCCATTGTTACTTCTGTGACGTTTGCGACAGTGCAACATTTTACGACTTACAAGACAAGTTAGGATAGTCACGGTGGGGAAGGGGGGGCGCGAATAGTTTTCTTCTTGCTAGGGGGGGGCGTAACAGAAAATAATTGAGAAGCACTGGGTTAATCCCATTGTCACACTTAAAATTTATATACCGTTTTTTTCCGTGTATAGTGCGCAAAATTTTACTAATTTATTGTCCTAAAATCTGGGGTGCGCATTATACATGGGTACAAAAAAAAAAAAAAAATTTTTTTTTTATTTTTTATTTTTATTTTTTTAAGTCCCAATGATCGTCACACACGCAGGGAGGCAATGGGTCCCATTTTTATAGTCTTTGGTATGGTCTTAACTAGGCTGGATGTAATTTTTTTTGTTGGCGTTGATTTCTCCGACTGCCCGTAAACGCACCACCGCGCTTCGTGCGCGCACGGGACAGCAAACGAGCAGGTGATCGAGCAAGCGTCTCATACGAGAGCATTGCGGTCGCATGGAGCGTGTTTGAAGTGAACAGCAGAGAAGAAAGGAACAAGGCAAAGTGTTGTGAAATAAAATGCACAGAACGGATGCGCAAGACACGTCAGCTATATAAAGAGCGAGAGTTGTTTTCTTCCTATTAGTTTCAATTCACAGTTTAATTAGCAGTTTCAATCAGCAAATAACAAAATGCGTATTACAGGTAATATTTTATTTCACAACACTTTGCCTTGTTCCTTTGGTCTCTGCTGTTCATCCTAAAACACAAAGGCGCTCTTTAAGCAATGCGACAGTGAGCGCCCGGCGCGCTGCGGTTGCGCGACCGCACCAAATTAAGCTCCCTGCGCAGTGCGCACTGAGGTCCACTTAAATTTTAGAAAGTACATCAGGACTTTAAAAATATCTTCTAAATTTCAGCGACGGCTCTGTCACACTAATCGACCAGCCCGGTGCAGTTGGGCGGTCGGCGGCGCGCTACGGTTGAGCGTTCTCTCGCACGCTTTCTCTCTCGCTCTCTCTCGCTCTCGCACACACGCAAACCGGATATCATACGGAGGCCGCCATTACAGATGCGCAGAACGGATGAGCAAGACACGTCAGCTATATAAAGAGCGAGAGTTCAGTTCTCTACCTAAATCCGTATTACAGGTAATATTTTATTTCACAACACTTTGCCTTGTTCCTTTCTTCTCTGCTGTTCACTTCAAACACGCTCCATGCGCACGGAGCGCGGTGGTGCGTTTATGGGCAGTCGGAGAAATCAACGCCAACAAAAAAAATTACATCCAGCCTAGTTAAGACCATACCAAAGACTATAAAAATGGGACCCATTGCCTCCCTGCGTGTGTGACGATCATTGGGACTTAAAAAAAATAATAATAATAAAAAAAAAAAAAAATTTTTTTTTAAAAAATTCATAAAAATTGGGTGCGTATTATACATGGGTACAAGCTTTTTTTCCAGCATCAGCATGCCATTTTTAGGGGTGCGTACTATACATGGGGGCGCACTATACACGGAAAAAAACGGTAATTTGACCATTCCCAAAATAACAGAAAAAACTAATCCAAATTCACCCCGGGTCTGGAATGGATGCGTTGCAGTCTCCGTACGGAAGACATAAAGACACTACAAGGGAAAGAACGCAATGAAGTTGACTTGTCAATGCACACCGGTCGAGAAGGGATGTGGACCGTATGCGGCACATTTCCGGAGACTACCGGATTTTCCGAACTATAAATTGCAGTTTTTTTTCATAGTTTGGCCGGGGATGCGACTTATACTCAGTAGCGATTTATATGTGAAATGATTAGCATCATTTCACTTTATTTTCACACTAAACTGCAAGCGGGCACTCTAGACTTGTGGAATGATTGGAACAGCAACTGACGAGTCAGCAACGTAGAAGAGGAAGCGCCGCATCTTCTACTTTCGGGGGTAGCGGGGTTATTTAAAAGTGACACCCAAGATGAGGATTTTGTTGGATTTAATGATTAGGCGTGACACGGATGGTTCGATAAAGTCGTTAGCATGTCATTTATGCAACAGCTATTTGAATAACTCTTAACCCTTGTGTTATGTTAAGGGTCAATCTGACCCATTTCCATTTTTGTGTTAACCAAAGTGCAGGTTATCCTTTCCATGAAATGTGACATTTTCTCCTCTAGGGTAATGAACTGCTATGAAAAATCTGGACACTTTGATGTGTTGTGAATTGTCTGCACACAGTTTGTATACAAAGATGATGTTGCGGGTCATTTTGACAGACTTTATTGTCATTTTGTAAACACACTGCACACAAAACTAAATTACGATGCATGCATTTTCCTGTCCCTGTCATTTTTTCCATGCTTGTTCTTGGAAAAACACACCAAAAATGAGCTCCAGATGATTTACAGCTGAAGAAGCTTTATCACTGCTTATGAACTGAGTTAGTGATGTAGAGGAAGAGATTTCAGAGATGGCGGATCCTTCAGAGCCAGAGGACAATGCTATTGCGGATCCAGATTGGTTTTCCATGATGAGCAGGATTCAGAGGACGAGTCTACAGGTGTCCCTTCATCAGATGAAAACCAAGAAACGCAACAATCGTCACCCAGAGGGGACATGGACATCTAAAGATGGTGAAATAAAATGGTCAACATCAGCACACCAAAGCTGAGCTAGATTGTCATCTTCTAATGTCATCAAAATGACTCCTGGTCCTACAAGATTTGCTGTCACAACTGTTGATGATATTGAATCAGCATTTCAGCTTTTCATATCCCCACGCATAGAGAAGATAATCCTCGACATGACCAACTTGGAGGGGAGGCGTGTCTTTCAAGAGAAATAGAATCCACTGGATCCAACTGACTTGCATGCTTTGGAATCCTGGTGTTAGCTAGCAATACAGGATACAGGTCCAAGGGTGAAGCAACTGCAAGTTTATGGAATGAAGAGAATGGAAGGCCAATCAGAAGAGCCACAATGTCTTTGGAGACATTTCACTTGATCTCTCATGTGAGCCGATTTGACAACCAGGGCTGATCAATGCGAGACGGACAAACTTGCAGCAATCAGAGTTGTCTGGGGTAAATTTGTCAAAACAGTGCCTTTATTGTAGATATAATCCTGGCCCCTATGTTACTCTCGATGAGCGCCTCGTTCCATTCAGAGGACGCTGTCCATTCCAAACATGCCAAATAAGCCTGCGAAATATGGTATATAAATGTGGGCAACCTGTGATGCAAAATCCAGTTATGTGTGGAACCTGCAGGTATATACTGGAAAGCCACCTGGAGGAAGAATCAGGGAATACGCGTGGTTTTGGAGATGACTGAAGGGCTGCAAGGTCATAACATTACATGTGACAACTTCCTTACATCCTACCGTCTTGGAGATGAACCTCAGAAGAGACAGCTGACTATGTTGGGAACAGTCAGGAAAAATAATATAGTGTTGGAATTGTATATCTCTACTTCTCATCTCTTGTGAATGTTTGTATAATCTAAAATAAAGTTCTGAATGGTTTAACTTCATTTTATGACTGTTTGGAGTGGATTAACACAATACGGGTCAAAATGACCCGCAACATAAATGTATTTTTTTCTCAACATAATACAAGTTACGTTCTTTGTTCCTTGTCTATGTAACGTTGATTATGAAGTATGATTATGTATTGAGATTGATCTTTACTCGACAAGATATATGTTATTAATGTTGCAATGTTTTGTCCAACCTGTATTTAACATTGGTGTTCCATCCATACCCGAATGTATTAAGTTGAGAGGAGACGTCAAGGGCTAATAGTGAAAGAACGAGCAAAACAGGAAACAGCTGCATCCGGTGTACAGTACAGTCATGCTGCTTTAAGCAAGGTTGCCAAGACAACCAGTGGTTTCCAGCTGACCTAGACAGGGATCAGCTAAGGAACATTCTCGAAACCTCCAGAAAGACCACCTCACGTGCCGGGTGAGGTAATGCCAATGAGGTAATGCCAGAAGCCTATAAAAGCTTGGTTCCGAACAGGAAACTTGCACTCTCTCTCACCAGTATGCTGGCACTGCCTGCCCGGAGTAGAGAACGCTCTTTAGATGAAGATGGATTTTTCATTCTTTTTGAGATTGGACCAAAATCTACTAAAATGAATTTCCAGAGTCTTTGAATTGGACTTTGTCAATTTTTAAGCTTCAAATTGGGCTTTGTCAAATTTTAAGCTTCAAGGAAGGCAGAGGAGACAGCCGCTTCGGGCAGAAGGGGGAATACGCCAATGTTACGGCGTTGGCTAAGCTCCTCATGGCCAGACCTTTCCTCTTTTTTAAACAGAATTCAGATTTTGGAACAAAGGAGAGCCGATCACTCGACTTGTTCAACCAAATAGGATTTTAGACCTTTAGTCTCCTCTTTTGTTCTGAGATGGGCGTGTGTTGTTTTTTTCGACTTGTAATTCTTTTTCTTGCTTATTCATTAAATCTCTTCCTAATCCTTAATTCGGTAATCGATTATTTCGTATTAACTATGTTGAGCATGGTTTTATATGCAGTAATTAGAACTTTAAATTTTCTTTATTTCCCTATCATAGTCATTCTGACAATCCGTTCAAGTCTTTTTAAAGTGAAGACAACTTTAATCCTTAACATCCGGAATTGTCAGATCTGGTTCGAAATAGTTCTCCTGAGCTCAGCTAGGGCGAGTGCGCTCTAGTAACTCAACGAATCCCTTCGGTCTTACCAAAAACAGATACATTTATCGGAGCGATAACAATTACTTCAAATCAAAAAAGGGGAAGGAGCCGCTGGTTAAAAGGGCGCAGTCATCTTGATTCTTGGCTTCAAGTGGTTACTCTGCACCGGTTTCAGAGTGACTTAAAAGGGATTGGCATCCTAAAAAGAATAAATTAATTACGTCCGAATTGATATCTTAGAGGCGGTTAGACTCGGACGAATCTTTCCCCGCTCCGACCTGGAAACTCTTGTCTCCCTATGAGGGCTGCGTTACAGCAGCGGGGTCGAAGGGGAGTTTAAACAGAGGGTCGGGTCACTTAAGTGATAAGTGCGGATTTGACACTATTCTATTTTTATTTTAAATTGCCTTTCAAGATGACATGTCTGTTCTTGGTGTTGGATTTTTTCAAATGAATTTCCCTCAAAAATGCAACTTATACTCCGGTGTGACTTACATGTATTGTATGCATGACTTCTTCTTATGCATTTTACGGCTGGTGCGACTTCTACTTCTACTTATAGTTTGGAAAATACTAGTTTGGAGAATGCATGACTTCATTTCTAAATCGCAGTATTGTAAAAGTTATGTCCATTGCCCTCAATGTCCAGCTGTCACGTGTTAATCCTGCCGTTTCTGCGGACATGAACACGTCTTTCAATTTTACTTGTTAGTTGGAATCTCTTTTTTAGTCAAGTACTTCTGAGAGGGGATTTCATATCATAGCTATAACACTTCCATTACAGAGCGGAATCCCTCGTTTTCAACACTACTGTACGGTCAGAGTCCATTGCACATGTACATAGCAGCAATACCATTAGTCATAGCTGTGGCCCATGTTGAAGAGGGGGGAAGCTTTGTTTCAAAGAAAGTCCTTACATCAGGCTGTGACGGATTGGTCCAGACAACTTTTTCACACAACTTCGGGTGATAACGTGACAGGAGGCTTAAGTTTGTCATGTTGCCCATGTACCACACTCACTGACGAGAAATTCTTGCATATAGCATAGTCTTTCTGTAGTACATTGGTGCTGTAAAACTCAAGTGATTCCAGACTTTGGATTTAAATGTGTCTGGCACGTCTTTAAGTTTTCTTTCAGACGTCTTTTCCTCGCTGGGCTCTGCCATATTCTGTTTTTTGTGAATGTCGTTTGTTTTGGTGTTTCTGCCTACTCTCCAGTCAATCACGCAACAAGCGCCCCCTGTCTGACTCCAATGGAAAGACCCGGCAATGGAAATTGAATGAAGGAGTTTATAGCAGCATAATATTGAGTTTGAAGATCAATACTTAACAAGCAGGCATCGAGGATTGATCGGGTGATGAAATATTGCAACATATCGCCATATTGATATACCGTATTTTCACGTTCAAAAGGCACACTGTAATAAAAAGCGCAGTCTCAGTTGTGTGTCATGAGTGTGTTTAACACACATAGGGCGGAACGGCTCATAGGGCGCGAGTTTTATATATATACACAATCCACGCCCACACTTAGCCCTTTAATGTCCTCATGGCGCTCTCAATTACATCCGCCTTACAACCACAACCACGCACACACACATAAGTGTGCGTATTTAAAAATGAAGTGGGAGCAAAACCGAGTTTGGTATTCACATTTTTATTACCGATAATGGTCATCAATCAAACCCAGTCCTCATCCTCTGTTTCCGAATTGAACAGCAGTGCTAAATCTCCAACTGACATGCCAGGTTCACTTTCTTCACTGTCAAAATCATTTTCTGTGCCGTGTGGCTCCTCGGATATGATGCCTCTTTTACGAAAGCTCGAACAACAGTGCCAGCAGACATGTTAGCATGTTAGCAAGGTCGGCGTTCATTTGTTTCACTTGTTTTTCCACATCAGCTGTGAGATGGGCACGCATAGTCACAGATCAACAGCGATGGTGATGCGTGGAAAAAACACCTGGTCTCCTTACATATGTTAGTGTGTATATGTATAGATAATAATGAGACGGAGGACGACAGCGAGTGCTCAAGTGTGTGACTGTATTGAACCAACGCCCGTGCGTCAGGACGTAACATAACACAGCAGTGCCGCTGGGGTATACCATTGTATGTGGGGGTGGGGGGGTTTCCACTCCCGCTAACATTTCCCCTTTTATAGATAGTACCTTATACATTGCTTCTAGCTCCCGCAAAAATATAAGAAACAAAACTGTCATGCAGACCAAATTTAAATTCATTCATACTGCAAATCCACGCCCACAATTCTCCCTCTAACGTTCTCATGGCGCTCTTTAATACGTCCGCCTTACAACAACACACATAGGGATCACTGTATGATAGGGCGCGCCGCACATTTTGAAGAAAATCTAAGACTTTCATCCGCGCCTAATAAACGTGAAAATACGGTATTGGTGCACCCCTAAATCCAATAGCTGGATTCAACAATAAATACATATACCGTTTCTATTTCGCGGATCTTCGTTTATTGCGGGTGGTTCCGGAATGCATCTCCCGCAATAAACGAGGGATCACTGTATTTCAAATTAAAACCCTTCTGCGAACTCTTTTTTTTTTCCCATTAAAAAGATAACACATCTACAACCTACAGACCTCCCATTTCAACATGAGTCAAACATTTGAAAGACAAAAACGTTATTGAAATAAATAAAACATGACAGAAAAATACTACCGTAATTTTCGGACTATAAGTCGCGTTTTTTTTCATAGTTTGGGTGGGGGGGCGACTTATACTCAGCAGCGACTTATATATGTTTTTTTTCACAAATTTTTACTTGATCATTAACACATCACTTACTTACAAGTATAGTTGACCACTTCACATGTTATTTTTAGTATAGTTGATCACTTCACATGCTTTGATATCTTTATCCTGAACATATTCAAAACATGAAAAATAGAGAGAGAAAAAAAATCAAATAAAGTAATTAACACTTTAAAGCGCCATATCCTCTGGACATGTCCTCTGTCACCAGGATGACATAAAGGACGAGAAATTTGATCGATGGATTTAATATTGTTGTTTATGTGATAGTTATTTAAAATATAGTTTATATATCGTTGTATGGGCCTGTGGAATAATTTGAACTGCGGCGCGGCACACGGCATTGTTGACAAAGGACAATCGATGGATTTAATGAATTGGAGTGACACAGATGGTTTTATAAACGTGTTATTTATGTAATAGTTTTTTTAAAATAACTGGATGTTACGTCAGGCCCGTTCTCAGCTCCTCATTTGTGTTTGTCACGTTATCATACCGTATCGTTTAGCCTGTTGTTGCTCGTTCATGTCTGTTCTTGGTGTTGGATTTTGTCGAATAAATTGCCCCCCAAAATGCGACTTATACATGATTTTTTTTCACATTTTTGGGCATTTTATGGCTGGTGCGACTTATACTCCGGAGCGACTTATAGTCCGAAAATTACGGTACTTAAACACAAAATGTTTTTACCCATGACAGAAGAGACAAAGTCACGGAAATAATGTGCCACAAAGCATATCAATTGAACGAAAGGATGGCTATTGTTTACATGGTTGTTATCGAATGAACTCAACTCTTCATCATGAAACCCCGTCATCTTGTGAACTGGCGGGTGCAGATTTCCAGACACACACCGCATACTGACCGCAGTCAGTTGCAGTCCGTGCTGCGTCCGTACGTCTTCCGTACGGACACTGCAACACATCCGTTCCGGACCCAGCGTGAATTATTCTTTGCATTGTCCCAAATAATTACGCAGATCATCATCATGACTATCCATACACAACCACAATGCTGTAAATTCAATCACTTGTGGACTGGAAAGGATTCATTTATAAAGTGAACATACCTACTGTGGGTACTTCTGACATGAAAACGCGTCTGATTGAATTGGCAACTCTAAAAACAGAAAACAGAGCATTTACATGTCCGACTATGGCCAGTAAGCAAATTATGCAATCGATCAAAAACATGATGTGATCAGGTTAGAAATTGTGTTGCCACCACTGTTCCTTCTAAGCTGCGGAGCTGCGCAATTGCGCACTGCTCTGCGCACAAACTCTATGCTGCACACAAAATAAAATTCAGCATAAACTGATTAATATCTAATGTTAGACATAATCTAATCTAATTAAGTGGACGGATGATTTTCTCTGTGCCTTTTTGTAGTGTAAATCAGTGATTGACAGGTTTCCAGCCAATGATATGATATGATACGCTACATAGCCAATCATAGCGTTGACAGTGCCTGAAAATGTGTCCTGCCCATTCGTACCATGCAGGTTTGCTAGCTAACAACAGTGTGGCGGAATCAAGAGCTGCAAATGCTAAGTGAGCTAACCTAACTAATCATGGCGAAACGAACGAGCAGCGACAAATCCACTCGCCAAGCCAAAGTAAAATAAGAGATGCGGCGTTTCTTTTAAGATGGAATGGCTGTCGGAGTGTGTGCAAATAAAAGAACAAAGGGTGAAACTGGGTGTGATTTTCTCTTTTTCGAGTGAGAAAGGTCTACTATGCAAAACATGCAGAGAAGCCAAAGTGGCAGGCGAGTTTACGGAGGGACAAATATGGACTGAATGGAAGTTTAGCTACCTCAAGCGTCACATTCAACAGAAATGCTGTTGGAATTGGACACAGACTCAAGATGGGACAGGGGATCAGTACATTATTGCGAGAGTGCGCAAAAGACCGACAGAAAAGGAACGAGCTGTCACACAAAACAAAATCCGACCCCGAGCAAGTTAAAGTTCTTATTGCCAATATTTTATCTATCTATCTATCTATCTATCTATCTATCTATCTATCTATCTATCTATCTATCTATCTATCTATCTATCTATCTATCTATCTATCAGTGTGCACAGGGAGCTTGTGTGTTTGCACAGACATTTGAAAAATTAGAGGGAACATTGGTTGCCACCTGGTCCGGATTTTCCTGATTGGCCCGGATTTTCATGGTCTGACACTGATTTTTGTACATATTGCGCAAAATGAGTATTTCAGTTTAATTGTAGCGTGCTTACATCCATAAACTTGTGCACAGCGTTATTGGCTCTAGAAAAATGACATAGTATGCTCATTTGTGGTGGTGGAGTGGCGGGCAGTGGCGGCTCATTCGGAATAGTGAGGTGGAAATGGAGAGTGTGTAGGATAAGGAGAGACAGAATGGAAAGAATCCAGTGACTAAAAAGAGTCAAGTTTTATCATGAAAATGGGTGAGAGATGGATAATGAGGGTGCTGCAGGAGGTGATGATGGGCCAGTAAAGAAAAAAATATAAATGCTCGTCCTGTTTTAGCAATGACTAGTTAAAACAGGAGACATACGCTATGTGGCTAAGACCATGCGCAGGCGATCCATTTTATGCTCACTGCTCCCTGTGCCCAGCAAAAACTATCCTAAAATATGAAGGTTTTCACTGCATAACCCAGCCAGGAGCGGCAAGCATAAGCAAAGAACCCACAACACTCTAAGCAATCAGGTAAGCTGCTTGACATTACACTTTACATTGATAGATTTGGTTATTCTTGTAGACAATGAAAAATTACATTAGTTGTTTTTATTCCACATACCGTTTTTTTCCATGTATAATGCGCCCCCATGTATAATACGCATCCCTAAAAATGGCACGTCGATGCTGGAAAAAAGCCTGTACCCATGTATAATACGCACCCAAATTTTAACTCCTACTTAAGTCCATAAACGTAAAATTATTTCAGAAAAAAGATCATCTTTGGGAACAACCGGATGTTATTCTGCCGGTCAGTATCACTGTGCATGCGCTAGCAAACTCGATAGCGAAGAAATGTTTCGGATTTGTGCAGGTTACATTGTGACAGCAAACGAGCAGGTGATCGAGCAAGCGTCTGATACGAGAGCATTGTGTTCTTATGGAGCGTGTTTGAAGTGAACAGCAGAGAAGAAACCGCATCTGTAATGGCGGCCTCCGTATCATATCCGGATTTTAAAAAAATATACCGTTTTTTTCCGTGTATAGTGCGCCCCCATGTATAGTACGCACCCTAAGAATGGCATGCTGATGCTGGGAAAAAGCTTGTACCCATATATAATACGCACCCAATTTTTATGAATTTTTTTAAATTGTTTTTTTTTTTTTTTTTTTTTTTTAAGTCCCAATGATCGTCACACACGCAGGGAGGCAATGGGTCCCATTTTTATAGTCTTTGGTATGGTCTTAACTAGGCTGGATGTAATTTTTTTTGTTGGCGTTGATTTCTCCGACTGCCCCTAAACGCACCACCGCGCTCCGTGCGCGCATGGGCTGCGGACGTGAAAAAGGCGGCTCTGTATGGGAGAGACGTTGAAGAGGAATAAAAACACCCTTGGAAACCAAAACTTGCCCCTCGTCGTGACTCGGAGCCGCAACAAATGTTTCGGATTTGTGTAGGGTACATTGTGACAGACAGCAAACTAGCAGGTGATCGAGCGAGCGTCTGATACAAGAGCATTGAGGTCGTATGGAGCGTGTTTGAAGTGAACAGCAGAGACGAAAGGAACAAGGCAAAGTGTTGTGAAATAAAATATTACCTGTAATACGCATTTTGTTATTTGCTGATTGAAACTGCTAATTAAACTGTGAATTGAAACTAATAGGAAGAAAACATATCTTGCTCTTAATATGGCTGACGTGTCTTGCACATACGTTCTGCGCATCTGTAATGGCGGCCTCCGTATGACGTCCGGTCCGCGATGGAGATTAAAAACAAACAATATTTGACAATAACACACCATCAAGGATTGCACCATCGCATCAAACGATGTGTCGTCAATTATGGATTTTTTTGACTAAGTGTGTTGGGCAATATGGCTGAATGCGATGCGCGATTGACAACAAACAAGAAGAAAGGTGAGTTTTATTTCGGGGGAGATTTGTCATGTCTCGTCCCCAGTTTTGCTATGTGTCTAGGTTGCCATAGTTTCTGTTCGCGTCGCCCCTCTCTTCCTGTGTCACCTCAATCGATGTAACGTGTTTTGTATTTAAGTCCTGTCTGCCCCTCGCTCACCGTTGGATCATTGCATGTGTTACTGTCATTCTGTTCCTGTCTTTGGTAATGTCACCCTGTCTTTTTGTTCCACGACTTTGTCGGTCAATTCTGTTGTTGGTTTTGTTGTACCATGACTTTCTTTAAAAAAAAAAAAAAAAAAAAAATTTAAAAAAAAAAAAAAATTAAAAAAAAATTTTTTTTGTACCCATGTATAATACGCACCCCAGATTTTAGGACAATAAATTAGTTAAATTTTGCGCACTATACACGGAAAAAAACGGTATATATTTTTTTTTGGTACCCATGTATAATGCGCACCCCAGATTTTAGGACAATAAATTAGTTAAATTTTGCGCATTATACATGGGAAAAAAACGGTAAGCAAACCGAACCTAATTATATAACTACCCCCCACCCCACCCCCATTTCCCCCCAATACTGCCACTGGGTGTACACAACAAAAAACTGGTGAAAATAAACCCAAATAATAAAGGCCTGTTATTAAATAAAGCAATTAACTAAACAAATAACTAGTACGTGTAATTTTAACGAATTAGAGCTATACAATTGCAGTGCAGATAGGTGATTTTTATCTAGGGTTAGATGTGCGAAGGACACCACTGCTTAGAAACTAAAAGGTCGATTCGATGGTCAGAATGACAGGATTTTTGTCCAACACTGGTGGCAACCCTATTTAGAAATCATATCAATACTACATCTAAACAGACCGAGGTACGTATTTACTTGGTTAACAGGCTGCATAGGACTGAGCTTCGGAATGTAAATAAACTAATCTTTTTACATTTTAAGCTATTTTTATTTATTTTAGGCACTGGTCGCATAAGACGCGATGCACTCTATAAAAAGAAAAAGTGGTACTCGCACCAACACGGTATTTTCAATTACAAACTTGACATTGTCATCGAGTGTAAATTAACAAATCTCTTTACATTTTAGGGTGATGTTTTTTTTAGCACTGGTCGCATAAGACGCGATGCACTATATAAAAAGAGAAGCTGATACTCACGCCAAATCGGTATTTTCAATTACAAACTTGACATTTTCATCTGTTAGTTCTGAGATTTTTACAGTCGGCTGGTTTGCATAAGGCATCGTAGCAGAGAAATAGTTCTAAAAATATGTCTAGACTTTTACGTAGACCAGTTCTTCTTCTTCGTCTTCTTTTTCTGTCTTCTTCGTCTGTCTTCTTCTTCCGTTTTCTTCTTCTCATCCCCCTCCTTCTTATGGGCCCTGTCCAAATACTCTCGCGATACCTTACAATCCTTGGTAAAAGTGCTCAACTAGTCGAAATGGACCCATTTTTGAGCGCACAGGGTGAAAAACTGCAGAATTTGAACAGTACACGTGACGTAATTGACTTTGCCGCCTTGTTTGATCGGCGTCAAAAATCACTCTTTCTATTGGCAGTTTTGCAGTTTAAAATTATGTTTAAAAGTTCTGTAAAGTAATAGTAAAATAAAAACTCGAGCTTGGGCTTCCACTCGCTGGCAGCAATGGTTATTACGATTTGCAGGCTCGTGCGATGTACAGTAATACCTCGCTGCTGTGCAGTTCACCTATCGCGGTCTCGGTCTATCGCGGATTTTTTTAAACAATTATTGCGGATAGATTCAGTGCATCGCGGATTTTATTTTTTTTAAGTCTCACACACATACATTCATAGCGTCATCTGCAAAAAGGCACACAAGCAGGCAACAAGACAGGCAAGTGCACCCCTACGCCATCAGCGACTCCCCGATGCGTTGCGGCTTTTTGCGGTGTCACTTGGAGCTTGGAGAGCAGGGCCCATATGACACTAATGGCCAATGGGAACATGTTGATCTGTGTACTTGCAGCTGATTGGCTTAGCTTACACTTTATCTCAGCCTCCTGCACTTTATTCACTCCGTCTCCGCCTTTTCTCTTGCTTTATTGTTCTGTGCACTCAAAGTCCATGATGAAAAAACGACAACAATTTCTTTGGTGTTGGATATATTTAAATCCAGACAATTCTTTCCGCACCACAGAGGAAAAAGTGTCCAGTTCAGCCTGCAGAAGTCCATCTGTTTTAGTGGAGTTCATGATAACAGTGTAACTGATGTATGTTTTTCCGTTTATAAAAACGGATAAAATTTCTGCACAAGCCCAGACTCGTGTCACCAGTGTGCCATGCTTGATGTTTTTTTCCAGTCTCGCAAGATCCGGTAAGATGTTGACGTTTATTCTGCGGCAACAGTACATGAAAAGAGTACAAATTCTATTCGCCCAAAATGAGCCTTAATGACGTAATGAAAAGAAAAAAAAATGATGGTGTGGAGGACATTAGAACAGGCCACTCAACCAGCAGGCAAGCAGTGGGGCGTGTTTATACGCAATTTGCTTTTCAGTATTTTGTTGGCAGTCTCGGAATAAAGACATGTTTGCAAAGTCAGCTGCGTCTGCTCAGTACAGCCACATTGATGACCCTAACGTGATCATGTTTCCAGCGCTGGATCAAGAGGTGTCCTCCTTGGCCTCATCCCCCCAACTCACACAACTTGCAGCCGCCGCAGCAATCATAGGCTGCCTGAGTTTTGGCAGAGCGACCCGGCATCATGGTTACAGCATACTGAAGCACTGTTCAACTTAAAACAAATCACGGCTGATGATCCGAAATAAAGGTAGGAATTGCCTGGTAACTCACGATATGATATACAATGCTTGCCACACAATATAATACAGTGGAGCCTCAGTTTTCGAACGTCCCGGTTCTCGAACAAATCGGTATTGGAACAAAAAATTCGAGATTTTTTTTGCTTCGGATGTCGGACAAATTTCGGTTGTCGAACCTCGCGAGATGAGTTGAGAGGACCCGCATGCCAACTGACTCCGTTCGTTATTACATTCTCGTTACTCTGAGAATTGCATCAACTCTAATAATGCCTCCAAAGGAAGCAAGTGGGACCAGTAAAGCCATCCTAAAACACAAAGACGCTCCTAAAGCAATGCGACAGTGAGCGCCCGGCGCGCTGCGGTTGCGCGATCGGACTAAATTAAGCTCCCTGCGCACTGAGGTCCACTTAAACTTTGGAAGGTACATAAGGACATTAAAAATATTTTCTAAATTTCAGCGATGGCTCTGTCACAATAATGCGACCAGCGCGGTGCAGTTGCGCGGTCGGCGACGTGCTACGGTTGCGCGTTCGGCGGAGTGCTGCAGTTGCGCGATGGGACAAAATTAAGCTCCCTGCGCACTGAGGCCCACTTAAATTTTGGAAAGTACATCAGGACTTTAAAATATTTTCTAAATTTCAGCGACGGCTCCGTAACAATAATGCGACCAGCGCGGTGCAGTTGCGCGGTCGGCGACGTGCTACGGTTGCGCGTTCGGCAGTGCGGTGCAGTTGCACGATTGGACAAAAATGCGCAAATGAAAAAATGCTTAAAAAAGGCCGATTTTTTGCTTGGAACGGATTAAATTTGTTTAGATTATTTGTAATGGGAAAACATGATTCGGAATTCGAACGATTCACTTCTCGAACAGCCTTCTGGAACGGATTGTGGTCGAAAACCGAGGCTCCACTGTATCGCAATATTATAACGATATGGCAATAAACACGATTATCAATATATTATTCGAAGTAATATAATATTTTCAAAAAGGCATTTTTTTTATAAAATTACTCCGTTAAATTTTTGTTAAACTCAATGAACACTTATACAGTGGAAGTACTGTCTTTTCAACAGCAACATTTTGAGTACAAGTTGTAAAGCTTATTAATGGGGCACAAAGTACCATCATAACCATTTTACTGTATTTGTTTATTTGAACAGTAACATCCTTAAGGGGAAGAATTGTTGTGAATAAAAACTAAGTATCAAAGTAGAGATGTTTAACTGTTTTAAATGCTAAACCAACAGTTTAGGCTGTAATAGAGAACGTATGACTTCATTTCCCAATTACCGTTTATAAAATGTACCATAAAGCAGTGGTCCCCAACCACCAGGCCGTGGACCGGTACCGGTCCGTGGGTCACTTGGTACCGGACCGCCAAGCCGCACAGAAAAAAAATTATCGATCAATTAATTCAGGTCAAGACACTCGTCCCGGTCACGTGACATGTTTCCCCAGTCGAACCCGCAAAGCTAATATGTGGCGACAGGCTAACTAACCAGGCAATGAAGCATTCAAAACTGCTTCAACACATGGAGACCAAGCATCCTGCAGTAAAAGACAAACCTTAATCACTTCGGGTGTCATTGTCTCCGATTACGTCTAGGTGGGACCGGCTCGTTTCTGAGAAACAAACTCAGTGCTCCCACTAATTCAACGTAATGGCGAGTTTTATTTTTGTCATTTGTACTTGTTTTTATGTCAGTCATATCATTTAATTTCATCGTATTTATATATTTATTATAAATGTATTATTTATTTACATAAATGTATTATTTATTTATATAAATGGGACCACTGCCATAAAGGTTATGTACGTTATGTCTGTTTCCCTCGATATCCAGCAGTCAGCATCATTCCTACTTTCTGAGGACGTGAGCACATCTTTCACTTTCAGTCTTGTTTGTTCATATAGTGAAGGAATCACTTTTTCAGCAAAGTACTTCCGAGAGGGTATTTCATATTGTGGGTCTAACACTGGCATCATGACGTGGAATCTCTCGTTTTCAACATTGCTGTATGTTCTGAGTCCCTTGCACGTGTACATAGCAATACCATTAGTGGTTGCTGTGGCCCGAGTTGAAAAGAAGAAAAAAATTGCCCCAAAAAGTCTTTACATCAGGCTGTGGTGGATTGGTGCCGACAACTAGGAGTGATAACGTATCAGGTGGCTTTGTAAGTTAGTCGTGTTGCTCATGTACCGCACTCGTGCCAAGCAATTCTTGCATATAGCATAATCTTTCTGTACCCCTGTACCATCCTTGCTGCTCTAAAACTCAAAGTGATTCCAGACTTTGGATTTAAATGCAGCTGGGACATCTTTAATTTGTCTTTCAGACGTTATTTCCTCGCTGGGCGGCCGCCATATTTTAGTTTGTGCGAATGTGGTTTGTTTTGGTGCTTCCGCCTACTTTCTGGCCACTCATGCAACAAGCGCCCCCTGTCTGACTCCAATGGCAATGGATATTGAATGGAGGCATAAGTTTTGTTCAAAAGATCGATACTTAACAAACGGGCATCAAGAATTGATCGGGTGATGAAATATCGTGATATATATCCGTATTCATATATTGGTGCACCCCTAATCCTAAATACTTTATGGTCGTAGCGTTCCTCGGCCAACTGACAACACGTCCTGTTATGCAGCTTTTACGCATACCACACAAAATGGAAAATACGACGCGCTCAAGCAATTTCTTCTCAGGAGGTTCAACTTGTCGGAGGGCACACAAGCTCCTTTCTATGCAAGGATTGGGCGACGGCCGGGAGTGGACCTAATAGACAAGATGTTGATGCTGTTGTGTGGCTGATGAAGGCGGATTTTCTTTCCCGCACATTTTAATACAGCAGTTGCCGCTTCATATGCAGGCTAGCAACTGGTGACTGCCGGGGGTTGCCTGAGTTGTTCTTCTGGCTACAAGGCAGATGCCCATGCAGAGCGTAGCGACACAAGTCCTTCCTGAAGCGCCGGTGAGCGTGGAAAAGACGATGGTGGCTGGTGTGGCTGTCACGACTCGTCCCCGGTTGTTTTATTATGTGTAGGTTGTCATTATTTCTGTCCGCGTCGGTGTACTCGCTCCTCCCTTCCTGTGTCTACTCACAATCTATGTACTAATCGCAGTCACCTGCCTCTCGTTAACTGTCGCGTATTTAAGTCCTGTCTGTGTGTTACACCCTTGTCGGATTATTTCTTGTATCACGTCTCTGTCAGTTCTGTTTTTGTTTGCCAGACCTGTTGGTCAGTCTCGTTGATATACAGTGCCTTGCGAAAGTATTCGGCCCCCTTGAACCTTTCAACATTTCGCGACATTTCAGGCTTCAAACATAAAGATATAAAAGTTTAATTTGTTGTCAAGCATCAACAACAAGTGGGACACAATTGTGAAGTGGAACAAAGTTTATTGGATAATTTAAACTTTTTTAACAAATAAAAAACTGAAAAGTGGGGCGTGCAATATTATTCGGCCCCCTTGCGCTATTACTTTGTAGCGCCACCTTTTGCTGCAATTACAGCTGCAAGTTGCTTGGGGTATGTCTCTATCAGTTTTGCACATCGAGAGACTGGAATTCTTGACCATTCTTCCTTGCAAAACAGCTTGAGCTCAGTGAGGTTGGATGGAGAGCGTTTGTGAACAGCAGTCTTCAGCTCTTTCCACAGATTCTCGATTGGATTCAGGTCTGGACTTTGACTTGGCCATTCTAACACCTGGATACGTCTATTTGTGAACCATTCCAGTGTAGATTTGGCTTTATGTTTTGGATCATTGTCCTGTTGGAAGATAAATCTCCGTCCCAGTCTCAGGTCCTTTGCAGACTCCAACAGGTTTTCTTCCAGAATGGTCCTGTATTTGGCTCAATCCATCTTCCCATCCATTTTAGCCATCTTCCCTGTCCCTGCTGAAGAAAAGCAGGCCCAAACCATGATGCTGCCACCACCATGTTTGACAGTGGGGATGGTGTGTTCAGAGTGATGAGCTGTGTTGCTTTTATGCCAAACATATCGTTTTGGATTGTGGCCAAAAAGTTCAATTTTGGTTTCATCTGACCAGAGCACCTTCTTCCACATGTTTGGTGTGTCTCCCAGGTGGCTTGTGGCAAACTATAAACGAGACTTTAATGGATATCTTTGAGAAATTGCTTTCTTCTTGCCACTCTTCCATAGAGGCCAGGTTTGTGCAGTGCACGACTGATTGTTGTCCTATGGACAGACTCTCCCACCTCAGCTGTAGTTATCTGCAGTTCATCCAGAGTGATCATGGGCCTCTTGGCTGCATCTCTGTTTGGCGGGACGGCCGGGTCTTGGTAGATTTGCAGTGGTCTGATACTCCTTCCATTTTAATTTAATTGCTTGCACAGTGCTCCTTGAGATGTTTAAAGCTTGGGAAATCTTTTTTTGTATCCAAATCCGGCTTTAAAGTTCTCCACAACAGTATCTCGGACCTGCCTGGTGTTTTCCTTTGTTTTCATGGTTCTCTCTGCGCTTTAAACAGAACCCTGAGACTATCAAAGAGCAAGTGAATTTATACGGAGACTTGATTACACACAGGTGCATTCTATTTATCATCATTAGTCATTTAGGACAACATTGGATCATTCAAAAATCCTCACTGAACTCACTGGAGTGAGTTTGCTGCACTGAAAGTAAAGGGGCCGAATGATATTGCACGCCCCACTTTTCAGTTTTTTATTTCTTAAAAAAGTTTCATCATATTCCATCCATCCATCCATCTTCTGAACCGCTTAGTCCCCACGGGGGTCGCGGGAGTGCTGGAGCCTATCCCAGCCGTCATCGGGCAGTAGGCGGGGGACACCCTGAACCGGTTGCCAGCCGATCGCAGGGCACACGGAGACAAACAACCATTCGCACTCGCACTCACACCTAGGGACAATTTGGAGTCTTCAATCGGCCTACCAAGCATGTTTTTGGGATGTGGGAGGAAACCGGAGTGCCCGGAGAAAACCCACGCGGGCCCGGGGAGAACATGCAAACTCCACACAGGGAGGGCCGGAGGTGGAATCGAACCCGCACCCTCCTGACTGTGAGGCGGACGTGCTACCCAGTGCGCCACCGAGCCGCCGTTTCATCATATTATCAAATAAATTCCGTTCCACTTCACGATTGTGTCCCACTTGTTGATTCTTGACAAAAAATTAAAATTTTATATCTTTGTTTGAAGCTTAAAATGTGGTGAAATGTTGAAAGGTTCAAGGAGACCGAATACTTTCGCAAGGCACTGTATGTTATGTCAGTTTACCGGGCCTATTGGCTTGTTCCCCTTATCCTCCCTTCCAACTACCTTTTTCCTTCAATAAACACTGGCCCAAGCTGCATTTGGTCGCCCAGCTCCATTTCATTCCGTGACAGAATAATCCGACCACTTCAGCGACCAGCGCCTGGACCAACCTCCTCCACCAGCTCCCGCCGTGTCGTCACGCCTGATCCACGCCCGCTGTCGGACTTTGCTCCAGCGGCACGTGCGCCATCGGGATCCACCTTTGCCCTGCCGGATCAGGAGCTGTCGTTGGACTTCGACCCAGCGCCATCGGATTTGCGGCTGCCATCGGGCCCCACCCCAGCGTCGTTGGACCCGCAGCCGCCGTTGGACCTCGTGCCAGCAGCGGCCGAACCTGCGATCATCACCCGACCCCGCGTCTACGACTGCAACATCCTCGACTCCTGGTGCTGCGCACAGCTCCGCCTCCCAGATTGCTGCCAATTGCGGCTCTGACTCCCTGAATGCTGCCGATTGCGGTTCTGACTCCCTGAATGCCGCCGATTGCGGTTCTGACTCCCCGAATGCCGCTGATTGCGGCTTTGACTCCCTGCATGCCGCCGATTGCAGTTCTGTTTCCCCTTTGCCACTGTGCGCGGATAAGACTTTGCTGCTGCCGGTTCAGACTTTGCCACAGACCAGAGGGGTCATTTGGACTGGTGCGCTTAACTGTGTAGGACAATAACTGCTACAAGTAAGTTGACATCAAACCTGTTGTATCAGTCCGACTTGATGTACACCTGAACAATTGAAGACGATCGCATCGCATGACAACCTCATGTCCTGTGTATCAAAGTCAAAGTCAAAGTCAGCTTTATTGTCAATCTCTCCACATGTCACAACACACAAAGAGACCGAAATTACGTTTTTCTCTATCCCACGGTGACGAGACACATAACACAATAGACATACAAGTACGCGACACAATATAAAAACAAGAAGGCAAAAATTCAAACAATCAATAGTAAGAGTGATGAATAAATAATAAACAGATAACACAATAAATAAGAGGAGCAAAACGGAGCCAGCAAGCATAGCGCAAAAGTAAAAAACATCATAAACAAAAAGGCACAAACAATAAATAATAAGAGTAATAATAAATAATAAATAAACAGATAACACAACAAATAAGAGCCAGTGTGCATACAGACAGTACAGATAGTAAAAGTACAGGACGCTACGCAGAACGGGGGAGCGAGTTCAGGATCCTAACAGCCTGGAGTATGAAGCTGTTTGAGAGTCTGGTGGTGCGGGAGCGCAGGCTTCTGTACCTCTTCCCAGAGGGCAGAAGCTCGAACAAAGAGTGAGCGGGGTGACTCACATCACTCACAATCGTGGTCGCCTTGCGGGTGAGATGGGAGGTGTAAATGTCCTTCAAGGGGGGGAGCGAAGCACCAGCAATCTTACCAGCCGTGTTCACTATGCGCTGCAGGGCCTTCAAGTTGTAGTCAGTGCAGCCGCCACCCCAAACAGCAATACAGCTGGAGAGGACGCTCTCAATGGTGCCGCGGTAAAATGCAGTCATGACGGCCGGAGGAGCGCTCGCTCGCCTGAGTTTCCGCAGGAAGTACAGGCGGCGCTGGGCTTTCTTTGCCAGTGATGCGGTGTTGGTGGACCAGGAGAGATCCTCACTGATGTGCACCCCCAGGAACTTGGCGCTGCTCACTCTCTCCACCACAGCACCGTCGATGGTCAGCGGCAGGTGTTGGGTGTGACCCTTCCGGAAGTCCACAACAATCTCCTTGGTCTTGTCGACGTTCAGCAGGAGGTTGTTGTCCCTGCACCACGTGGTCAGAAGGTCAACCTCCAGCCTGTATTGAGTCTCGTCTCCCTTGGTGATGAGACCCACCAGAGTCGTGGATAGCTAACAATGGGGCTTATTGTATAGCGCGACTCGTTTACTCCAGACATGAGTTCCTTAGCCAGCCATATGCTCCCAAGTCAACATCACGAGGTCAAAATGTCACATCCTGTAGAAGATCTTGCACACATAGGTAGATACATAGAATCCAATGATAAAAAGTACATTTTTCCCAACATTCCCCCCTGTTTAACATTGGAATTCATGGGAAAGCAAAACATCAACTAATAACTACATATGTGTATAAATGAGTATATGCCTACACGATATAGTATAGTAACATCAAAAAGTATGAAAGTTTACATTCCGGAGTTTATCAGAACTACAGCTCTCCATTCGGCTTTGGCTATGTTCGTCATAATGGAATGTATTTTGTTCTGGACCATCAAAAAGAAAAAAAACAAATAGGTAGGCGATCTACGCAAGGTGGTCCCACTCATCTTGTTCACGCTGGACCAACATGACATTCTGGACAGCAAACGCTGATGTCAACATCTTAGTCATCATGTGACGAATACAAGGAATGATGCATGATGTAAAAATACAGAGAAATAACAGTATGGCAACTAAAAGAACCGCGACTTTCAAGAGAAGTTGCCTCCAATCGCCATAAAACAGCCACCAAAAGGGATGGCCATCCTTGGCTGGAGTTTCGTCCTGGGACATAGCCTTACGGAGGTTCCGAAGTCCTTGTAGAGCATACTCGATGTGGGTGTCATTTTCTCCTGGGATGTAGGTACAACAGGAGGTACCAACTATTTCACACACACCTCCTTTCTCGGCAGTCAGGAGGTCCAAAACCATTCAGGACTGTAGTGCCATTAGTCTCAGGGCTTGCAGTTCCGACTGGTAACCTGTAAGGGCCTCTAGAGTAAAATTGGCAAAGGTCTTCAACCTGTAGTCCATAGTCTCTATTCGGAGAATAGACTTAGCCACACCCGCCTGTGGGAAGAGTGTGAGTGCCACCTTTTGTCCCGTGCTCCAAAGCTTGTATTCATCTGGTACATCTGAGCCCCAGACACTGTCGTAGGGACGGAAGGTGGGGGCAACAGCTGCACGTGTCTTTCGCTGATGATGTTCCTGAAAATGTGTCAGACTGAGGAACACAGTGTGATCTGACACATATACGGGGGCACATGTGCCATCCCATTGTCCTGGAAGGACTGCGTACCCTCGGCGACCACAGAGCCACCATCCCCCTTCGATGATGGAGTGGGGACTTTCGCCTCCTGCTAGGATTTGTCTGATTGCTAATGTGGTATTCATCGAGGTCTTGCTGGAAGGTTCTAGAAGTGCGGTGGTGATGCAGCGCTTTGTATCTCCCACCTTTATTCCATCAACACGTCTTCGTCGGAAGCACAGGGGATGTGAGATGGTTTCACTCACTTCGAGAGTCACTGGTGCGGGTGTGACGACAGAACTTCTTGACACTATTGTGAATGGCCTTGAGATGTTGTAACAGGGATGGGCGGTTAGTTGTGCCTCATTAATTTCCGACCGTCTGAGTCCTTCGATGGGATTAAACCCAAAAGCCCTTAGTATTGCAAAACACCATCCATTTTTCTCTGGCATGGATCAGGCATGTAGGACGGGCTGTTGACTTGATCGTGGCATTATGGAACATACATAACATTCACTTTGATTGTATGTTTCGGCCAACATGGATACATACTGGTACCACATGTTGTCTGCATGGGGTATATCTGGGTTTATCTTTATATAGTTTGTCAACAGTTCGGTCGTCATTCTCTTGATTCGAGCGGAAGTTCCACTCTCCCCTTGGGGACCCTGGACACTCCATGTCATTGGCAAGCATGCTACAGCCACAGCACAGACAAGCACTCCTCTGAGTGCCATTTTCTGTTCAGTTCCACAGAGCCACCTGAACCCCTAGGGAGCTAAATGGTCAGGGTTCTTAGTTCTTCACCGGTTTGAGACTGATGCCAAACTATAATTGGCACCCCCTTTGCAGCCGGTTACTTCGCCCTGACCGGGGCCTAGGAGCCAAGCACTCTCTGCAGCTTACAGTGGCTGAGATGAATCCAGCTGGGTCTTTCTGCACAGCTGTGGGTGTGGTGAGTAGGACTTGGAATGGTCCCTCCCACCGGGGTGAAGACCACGTCTTCCGTTTGATTACTTTGATGAAGACCCAGTCACCTGATTTTGCTGAGCCATCCTGTGGAGATAAAGGAGTGGAGGGCAGTAAATTTGCATTTGACACGTTTTCCGTTTGCATGGTTTTGATCATGTTAGTCAGCTAGAGTTAGCTCTTCTGTGGCTGTGTCTTGATCATGTGAGAACAGTGGGAGCCTGTATGCTCTGCCATGAATGATCTCATAAGGGGTTAAAACCTTGCCACGGCATAATCCTCATATAGAGTTTTACAAAATCTAGACATTCAGGCCATGGTCTTCCCGTTTCTGCCATGCATTTGGTTAATGACCGTATTGACAAAATGTGGTCCGTTGTCACTATAAATGGTCTCTGGGATTCCATAACTGGGAATAATGGTCTTGCAGATAGCCTTTGCTACTGTTATAGCATCTGCATTCTTTGCTGGGATTATTTCTTTCCACCTTGAAAAGGCATCGATTAGGACTAAACAGTATTTGTACAGTCCACACCTGTTTAGTTCTATGAAGTCCATATGCGACATTTGGAACGGATATGTCGGTTCTGGGAATTTTTGGTTTTACATTCCCTTGTGGATTATTTTTTTATACAGACTTCACAGCTCTACAAAAAAAGGTTTGAGTACAAATTGAAACCATACGTTGTAAAGTGTTGTGATATTAGCTCCTGCATCCCCCCTGTCGACACATGAGTACTTCCTTGTGTCGAAATTGCAGCTGCTCTAAAAAGGGATTTAGAGATAGCAAGCTTATTATTTACAACGTATATGTCTTTGTCTGTCAGATGTGCACCTTTAGCAATCCACATAGTATAACTTGAACACATTTTCCACTTTGTTTTCAACAGGTGTTAACCCTTCTGAAGTGGGGGTGATTTTCATATAGTTTCTTTTAGGTTCCCGTGTGGATCATGTTTCACACAAATAGGACATGCTTTTTATTTATTTATTTATTTATTTTAAATTTCACTTAAGAATCTAAACCGAAGGTAACTAATAACTCATCCCCCCCTGTTGTCACATAAGTGACACAATTGGGTTCGCCTAAAAAAATCATTTTGGCAAAACAGTTTCGTTGCTGACGTGGTCAATAACACCTTATCCATTATCGCACCCTTTGTTGTCCGAATTAATGTCATTTTCAATTTGTCAATGCTTCTACTTTTGGTGTCCACGCGAATGTATCTTCGACTGCTAACGACTGTCCATGAGCCACTCCTGTCAGTGGCTTAGCAATTTCAGCATAATGCGGAGCCCAAGCTCTGAAGCAATCACAGAAAACAAAACATTGCTCTTTGTGACAGGTCGTGTTGTGTCTAATATAGCCTGTTTCCTGCCTCATTGCAGTGCTCTCCCTTTCGCTGAGAGTAAACCAACATAGTTTACTTCTGGTTTTACCCATCGTAACTTTTGTTACTCGACTTCATATCCTCTCAGGCCTAAATGCTGCATGAGGAGAAAGGAATCTCATCCCCACGCTTCCTTTGTTTCAAAAGCAATTATCAACAACGTAGACCAAAACTTGACTTTTAAATGAAAGCGTAAAACCAGCCATTCAATTCATGATAATCAGTCAACCACTGTGAAATAAGCCCTATTTTCTTTTCTTAGCATTAAATTTGCTCAAGATCACTCTTTCTTCAAAGTTGTTCTGCTAATTTCCCATAGCAGTCTCCAACAACGTCAACCATTCAACCTGTATCTTGTCAATCATTCATTCCTGCTCATTTGCATCTCTCTCTCTTTCTCTCTTTCTCTCTTTCTCTCTTTCTCTCTCTCTCTCTCTCTCTCTCTCTCTCTCTCTCTCTCTCTCTCACTCTCTCACGCGCACACACACACACACACACACAGCCTCCATTATATACTGGTCTCACTCTCCTCAAGTCCTCTGCAAGCTGTTCACACAGTCATACATTATTTTCAATTCACATTCCTCATTTGAATTTGTCCCATCTCAAGGTTCTTGATAAAACAACCCACTCATTCCAATTTTGACATATTCCGAAATTTCACGCAAGAGATGCTTGCATTCATTTGATTCCATAAGCTTTTCATTTCCACAAAATTTGCAAATTTATGGCAATTTTTCTTCCATTCATTCCTAATGGCACATTCCATGTTTCAGATTAACATTGTCCCAGTTTGAAATTCACATCATTCAGCCCATTCACGTCACACCGGGGAGAGTTTTCAACATTCCCAAGATCGCTAAATTAAAAAATTCATGTTTTCACGTTATCTTATTAATCCTTTGTATGGCATGCTTAAACTTGGCCAATAAAAGATTGACTGATTAAATGTTCTGCAAAATTTCACAAAATTAATTTTTTCATCTCTAATTTCTACATTTTTCCAACTGATTCAATTCTGCTCCAACATCATTCTGTTGCATCCTCTAAGTATTTATTAATCTTTTACGCCTTCACATCCAATTTCTCCAGAAATTACATCTTCTAGTTTCAAAATCATTTTGCTTTTTTTTTATTTTTTATTTTTTTTGTGTCGTGGTACAAATCTAATAGATCGCAGTCTAGTAAATTTCCTTGCACACTATTTTAGCCAATTTCATAATTTTAACACATAGACACACAGAAACACACAGAAAACACAAGGACAAGACAAGGGCCCACAATAAAGACAAAATACACAAACAACATCAACAAACAGCGCTGCGCAAACGTCTACCTCTATTTGATGTGTTGGTTTTACTATTTTTATTTTTTTCATATTAGTGGCCTTATCTTTCAATAAGGTTTGACACCTGTACCATTCGCATAGCATACATCAGCATCGTTTATACTTTGGGGAAATTTAACAGCCTTCGTCATGCTTCTTGTTTGTACGAAAGTTCTAATTGACTGACCATGACATATTCTGCTATTATATGGGGGAGTTTCAGGCATTTTAGATGCATGTTTTGCATAGGAGCAGAAAGAGCTTTTTGCCTCAGGCTCCTCTGTTTAACAGTGCGCCCGCGCACTGTGGCTTCATTGTCTGACAAACATACTTGTGGCCTCATCGTTCTTAATGACACTTGCCTCAAGTTTGGTAACTTATTTAACATGTATACTTCTCATCTCCTTATACATTGTCAATAACACTTTGACGGCCCCCCATTTTAATGAATTTAGTCCAACTGTCAAATCTTAGGGATTTCTAAAGCTGGAATGTTTCTTTAGTGGGATAATGACTTTCTGTGGTAATTCCTGACAGAAATTAGTTATTTCTTACCATGCAGCACATACGTGCTACCATTCACACACACATTTACACCGCGGAATTTTAACACAACGAAGTGTATTTACGGCTACAAGTTCCATCTGTAGACCGAATTCCTATCACTTGGAATTCACAAGGACTCCGCCGCCCTTACCCGGGTACCCTTTTTTCCGGGGACTAAAATACCCCAACCACGCAGCCAACAAAGAGGTTTCACCGAATCTCTGAAAGATTTCTCTTGAAGATTCCGTCAATCGTCGCCGCCGAGAGGTGCTGAACTGGACTTCGCCGGCCTGGTGGATGAACATCGCTCCCCAGGGCTTTCCTTCAGGGTCCTGTGATGACCTCTGCCGTGCACGGATTCGGCATCTTCAACACTCCTCGGATCAGCAAACAGATTTTCAGGAATCCCCGTACGGGCCACCAGAAAATGTTGGGTTCACAACATTTATCTGAACAGAATCTCACAGAGGCGGGATACGTCTTTGATGGCCAGCGACTTCTGCAGAAGGACACACCCCAGCCACAGCGAGTGTGGTTGGGATCTGCACCCTCCCTCAGTTTGGTCGTGCCTTTTATTGAGGAACAAACAATGGGGCAAGTGTACATGAATGCATAGCTTCTTTAGACAGGAAGGACATTCCACAGCACAACAAGATGCTATCTCGGGCAGAAGCGGTATGGTCAGCTCGTGACTTTAGCTAGACGTAGTCTTAGTGTCTATGGGACGGATACCCCTGTGGCGTTCTCATGGCCTCTACTTAAATAGGACGTTTGTCTGCTTCAGCTTATCGCACGACAACCTCATGTCCTGTGTATGGATAGCTAACAATGGGGCTTATTGTATAGCGCGACTCGTTGACTCCAGACATGAGTTCCTTAGCCAGCCATATGCTCCCAAGTCAACATCACGAGGTCAAAATGTCACATCCTGTAGAAGATCTTGCACACATAGGTAGATACATAGAATCCAATGATAAAAAGTACATTTTTCCCAACAAATTTATTGTCCTAAAATCTGGGGTGCGCATTATACATGGGTACAAAAATATATATATATATATATATATATATATATTTTTTAATCTGGATATGATAGGGAGGCCGCCATTACAGATGCGCTTTCTTCTCTGCTGTTCACTTCAAACACGCTCTTGTATCAGACGCTTGCTCGATCACCTGCTCGTTTGCTGTCACAATGTAACCTGCACAAATCTCGTCGTTATTACACAGATCTAGTATATAACTAGATTGTAGCGTTAACAAAGTACAAGGAAAGACGTGGGTTTGGTAAACGGCTCTTTATTTAACAAAAATAACTTCCAGGCGTGTGCCGGCGTGGACTTCCAGCCACGGAGGTGGAAGAGAGATCCATGGAATAGGACCGGGCCTGCGTAAAAGCCATGACCGAGCCCCATCCACCGTCCCCGGACAGCCACCCGGCCGAGCGCCAGACCCCGACTTCTATCCACGGAGGTGAAAGAGAGCTCCGTAGAGTAGGACCGGGCGTGCGTAAAATCCTTCAAACTCTTCCGTTTCACTTAGAAACAAAGCCGCTAATGATGCCGGTAGTACGTGAGGCCCTTCGTCATCCCGTGATCAATCTTTGTCCTTTTTGTAAACAACCGCCGCGCCACGCCGCGCTGCTGACGTCACTTGAAATTCAAATTACAATAATCCCTTGCTACATCGCGGTTCCACTTTTTTTTTTTGGAAAATTTTTGAAAAAAAAACACATAAGTCGCTCCTTATTATAAGTCGCCCCCCCACCCAAACTATGAAAAAAAACGCGACTTATAGTCCGAAAATTACTGTAGAAGCGATTTTCTTCCCCCAGTGATTACGACAAAAACTCCAAACTACAGTAGAACTTTTCAATGCTGTATACTATTACGCCAAGACGCACACAGGAACGCACAAAAATTTATTAATTCCTCAGTCACCTCACGGTTATTTTTTTCTTTATTCTTTGGGTTCTGAAGTTGAATTCTCTTCGTAAGATGCCAAAAAAGAGCCATTTGTATGTTGAAAAGTTTGTAAGTTTAGGTGTTCATAAGATGAGATTCATAGTAAATTCATAACTATAAAGGTATGCAAACAGTTTTGTTTAGTGTTTACCATGGCTTTGATGGCTAGCGCCAGCACTCATTGTAATTGTGTTTACCTACTGATCATCCTTTATTTTGTTCATGATGTACATGTCATATAAGGCCAGCGTGGAAGGAGTGGTGTATGGTTGGTAGATGTCCACCATGTCCCAACAAGGTAGCAATGTCAGCACGCAATCATGTGGAATCATGTTCGGGTCCTGAATAATTGGGAGAGAGATGGTCGGCTCTTTTAGGGTCCCCAGAAGTGTTAAAATGACCTGTCTAAAGTATGTGGAATGACCACTTTCTTCCTTGGTACAGAAGAACCATGTTATCCGTACCCGAATAGTTTTCTTGCATAACAGTGCTGGAAGCCAGATTGCATCACTGGCTGCTAAAGGCATAAAAAAGACAACCTCATGGTGTGCTCACCATCATCCTCCCCTGGCTTCAGTCCAACTGAGAACCTTTGGAGTATCCTCAAAAAAAAGATCTATGAAGGCGGGAGAGAGTTGACATCCAATGGGAGGCTATTCTGTCACCTTGCAAAGCAATTCCAACAAAAACTGACCAAAGATGGATGCTAGGATTGTAAGCTCCTTCCGAATAAGGGATCTGATGTTAACATGTGACTTCATGTATGGTATAACGATGTTTTTTATTAGATTACCGTATTTTCCGCCCTATAAGGCGCACCTAAAAACCTAAATTTTTATCAAAAGTCGACAGTGCGCCTTGTAGTCCGCTGCGCCTTATATATGGATCAATTGATGAATTTGTTGATCCATACTGGTTGTACACAGTGCTCTGCCAAAATGTTTTAGTACGTTTTAGTACGACTAGTAAATTACAAGGTCACATCGCTTCCCAACATTACGGTAACTGTAGTCAGGGGGCGTCACCGAATAGCTGTTGTACCCGCGAGGCTATTTCATTTCAAAATAGGCTGCTCCGTTAATGTTTCGAGTAAATCTACGGATCGATATGGAAGGGAAACATAGGTAAGTAGTACCAATGCGTTAGATCAAACTTTAGTCAGTTCTGATCATTTTATAGGAGATCGTTTGAGAAACGCAATTGTTTACACTTTGCTGAGGCTCATGGGAGATTGCGAGCTGAGGCTCATAGGAAATTGCAGATGGCTAATGCTATAACGATAGCTGCTATACGCGCGAGGCTATTTCATGTCAAAATAGGCTGCTCTGTTAATGTTTCGAGTAAATCTACGGATCGATATGGAAGGGAAACATAGGTAAGTAGTACCAATGCGTTAGATCGAACTTTAGTCAGTTCCAATCATTTTATAGGAGATCGTTTGAGAAACGCGATTGTTTACAGAGGGCTCGTTGGTTATTGGCTAGTGGGTGCATACCGCAACCCTAGTCAACCTCAGTTTGTTGCAGTAAAGCTTCTATTTTATGTGCCTTATAGTCCGGTGCATATATGGACAAAGCTTTAAAATGGGCCGTTCATTGAAGGTGCGCTTTATAACCCGGTGCGCCTAATAGAGGCTTTGCAGTCACGTGGTTTTATCACGTGATTTTGTGTTATGCCGCCATCTTGGCGGTCAACTCGTCAGCTCGTTCCTACGTGTTTGTATAGATTGTTTGATATCTGCGCTACATTTTTACCGATTTCATCCGAATTATGGCTGATTTGCTATCCAACAAAGTTGGGCATTTGGATGAAGAATCCAAGAAACGTTACAGAGAGAAGTTGAACCTTGTTGGCACAACAGATCCGTACCTTTTACCAAGAAGCATGCTAAAATCGCCTGAGCATTTTGCAACAGCCGACCTGCCTGAACTCTCATATCCAGATATTTATAATTACCTCGTCGATTCACCATCTCCGTACACTGGAAAGGACCTTAAGGCATACAAGAGTCTGGATGCCTGCAAGTATTTTACAGCAGGTTTTGTGCATGATGGGCTGATATGGTAGATTCTAGAGATGCACCGATCCGACTTTTTCAGTTCCGATACCGATACCGATGCCGTGGCTTTGCGTATCGGTCGATACCCGATACCGATCCGATATTATGGTTGACTTAACAAGCTACATAACTCTACATGTGGAACAGAAAAGACCAAAGGCAATGGCATCAGGCAGACTACACAGTTCTTTGCTCTAAATTAGGGGTGTCCAAACTAACGGTCCAGTTTTTATTGGCCCGCAGCAAATTCTGAAAACATAATTGAATATGGCCCGCACAAGAAGCTTGAGCTCAGCTTCTCAGTTTCCACACTAGATGGAGCCCGCCACACAAAGCGTTTGACGTCCCATTAACACCCCCCCGGAAGAGAAGCGAACACGCAGCGTTTGACATCCGATTAGCGTCCGCCCCCCCCCCCCCCCCCCATTCGGGAGTGAAGCGAACGCGCAGCCTTTGACGTCCCATTAGCAACCCGAAGAGAAGCGAACGCGCAGGGTTTGACGTCCGCTTAGCAACCCGGGGAAGAGAAGCGAACGTTCGCTCCATGTTTGCGTTTGTTTAGAAAACTCTCGTGGCATGCAGCACACGTGCTGCTGACGTATGACGTAGCCCGCGTCCCAATAGATTAAGGAAAGTATCGGCTCACAGATCGGCTGTATTTTCCGATATCCGATCCATCTATTTTGTTGATATCGGGGCCGATATCCGATCCAGATATCGGATCGGTGCATCTCTAGTAGATTCCAAACAAGAATCGATTTCTTCTCATGACCAAGGTAAGGAAAAAGCACGCAACAGTGTGGTTGTGAAAAAACTAAAGTTCAGGATCCTAACAGCCTGGAGTATGAAGCTGTTGGTGAGCCTGGTGGTGCGGGAGCGCAGGCTTCTGTACCTCTTCCCAGAGGGCAGAAGATCAAACAAAGAGTGAGCGGGGTGACTCACATCACTCACAATCGTGGTCGCCTTGCGGGTGAGATGGGAGGTGTAAATGTCCTTCAAGGAGGGGAGCGAAGCACCAATAATCTTACCAGCCGTGTTCACTACGCGCTGCCACCCCAAACAGCAATACAGCTGGAGAGGACGCTCTCAATGGCGCCGCGGTAACATGTAGTCATGACGGCCGGAGGAGCGCTCGCTCGCCTGAGTTTCCGCAGGAAGTACAGGCGGCGCTGGCCCTTCTTTGCCAGTGATGCGGTGTTGGTGGACCAGGAGAGATCCTCACTGACGTGCACCCCCAGGAACCTGGCGCTGCTCAATCTCTCCACCACAGCACCGTCGATGGTCAGCGGCAGGTGTTGGGTGTGACCCTTCCGGAAGTCAACAACAATCTCCTTGGTCTTGTCGACGTTCAGCAGGAGGTTGTTGTCCCTGCACCACGTGGTCAGAACCTCCAGCCTGTATTGAGTCTCGTCTCCCTTGGTGATGAGACCCACCAGAGTCGTGTCGTCAGCAAACTTCACTATGCGGTTGTCGCTGTAGTTTGCAGTGCAGTCATGCGTCAGGAGGGTGAAGAGCAGCGGACTGAGTACGCAGCCCTGGGGGGCCCCTGTGCTCAGCGTGATGCTGGCGGAGATTTTGTCGCCAACACGTACCACCTGTGGCCTCTGACAGACGAAGTCCAGTAGCCAGTTGCAGAGGTAGGTACTGAGGCCCAGCTTGTAAAGTTTGCTGATGAGACGTTGTGGCACAATGTCATTTGTTTTGACTTCATGCATTGTGTTGTTTCTTTTCTTTGAACAAGGTGATGTTCATGCACGGCTCATTTTGTGCACTAGTAATAAACATTGAGGTCTTGAATTTGAAAAAAAGACATTTTTCACGAAAGAGGGGTTCGGTGAATGCGCATATGATACTGGTGGGGTTCGATACCTCCAACAAGGTTAAGAATCACTAGTTTAGCTTGTGAAAAAGACAAAAACAACCATGTTTAAAAAAAATTCAGTTAACTGAGATTAACGCAAAGAACGACAACCCAAAAACAAAGCCTGCACCAGTCTTACTTTTACCTGAGTGTTAAGAGATTATTATAATTGTCAGGCAAGCTAAGGCACTCCAAGACTGGGTAGTAATAATGTACCGTTTTTTTCCGTGTATAATGCGCAAAATTTAACTAATTTATTGTCCTAAAATCTGGGGTGCGCATTATACATGGGTACAAATTTTTTTTTTTTTTTTTAAGAAAGTCATGGTACAACAAAACGAACAACAGAACTGACCGACAAAGACGTGGAACAAAAAGACAGGGTGACATTACCAAAGACAGGAACAGAAACCAAACAGACATCATGACAGTAACACATGCAATGATCCGACGGTGAGCGAGGGGCAGACAGGACTTAAATACAAAACACGTTACATTGATTGAGGTGACACAGGAAGAGAGGGGCGACGCGAACAGAAACTATGGCAACCTAGACACATAGCAAAACTGGGGACGAGACATGACAAATCTCCCTCGAAATAAAACTTGAAATCACCTTTCTTCTTGTTTGTTGTCAATCGCGCATCGCATTCAGCCATCCTGCCCAACACAGTCAGTAAAATTCAAAATTGACGACACATCGTTTGATGCGATGGTGCAATCCTTGATGGTGTGTTATTGTCAAATATAGTTTGTTTTTTAATCTCTTAGTTTCAATTCACAGTTTAATTAGCAGTTTCAATCAGCAAATAACAAAATGCGTATTACAGGTAATATTTTATTTCACAACACTTTGCCTTGTTCCTTTCGTCTCTGCTGTTCACTTCAAACACGCTCCATACGACCGCAATGCTCTCGTATCAGACGCTTGCTCGATCACCTGCTCGTTTGCTGTCTGTCACAATGTACCCTACACAAATCCGAAACATTTGTTGCGGCTCTGAGTCACGACGAGGGGCAAGTTTTGGTTTCCAAGGGTGTTTTTATTCCTCTTCAACGTCTCTCCCATACAGAGCCGCCTTTTTCACATGTTCGCACGCCTTTTTCACATGTTCGCACGCCTTTTTCACATGTCCGCACTGAGCGCGGTGGTGCCTTTACGGGCAGTCAGAGAAATCAACGCCAACAAAAAAAATTACATCCAGCCTAATTAAGACCATACCAAAGACTATAAAAATGGGACCCATTGCCTCCCTGCGTGTGTGACGATCATTGGGACTTAAAAAAAATTCAAAATTTAAAAAAAAATTGGGTGCGGATTATACATGGGTACAGGCTTTTTTCCAGCATCAACATGCCATTTTTAGGGTGCGTATTATACATGGGGGCGCATTATACACGGAAAAAAACGGTAGTTTGAATTATTCAAACTTTTCAACCTGTCAAGTGTCTACAACTTTATTTTAATAAAATAGGACAAACAAAACCAGTCTCAAATCAAAACTAATTGCATTATTGATGACAAATGGTCACAACAAAAGAGTAAATATTGACGAGTTGAGAAAACTAGACAAAAATAAACTTGCCCTGCACATCACCACAAAATGCACGTCACATAAATATCATATTTGGATATAATTTCCATCTCATGTTCAAACAGGAAAGTCGGGATCCATTTAGTTGTGTTGCATCATCGTCTCTGGTTAATGCCGGTGAGATTCTTCAGCTGCAGGCAGAAGCAAAACACGAACAATTTTTATATTTAATCCACATTTTCTATCAGGACTATCAGGATTTTGAAACTATTAAGACCCACCAGCCATCATGTTGATGTCTTGAACCATCTGTTGTGCTCTCACAATGAGGTCATACTTAAAAATAATGCTCAAGTGTCCCCAAAAATATTTTGCCCATTTAAAATTTATTGTGACTATCTTTGTACCGTAATTTTTGGACTATAAGTCGCAGTTTTTTTTCATAGTTTGGGTGGGGGGGGCGACTTATACTCAGGAGCAACTTATATATATGTTTTTTTTCACAAGTTTTTACTTGATCATTAACACATCACTTACTTACAAGTATAGTTGACCACTTCACATGTTATTTTTAGTACACTTGATCACTTCACATGCTTTGATATCTTTATCTTGAACATATTCAAAACATGAAAAATAGAGAGAAAAAAAAATCAAATAAAGTAATTAACACTTTAAAGCCCCATATCCTCTGGACATGTCCTCTGTGTCCAGGATGACATAAAGGACGAGAAATTTGATCGATGGATTTAATGATTTGGAGTGACACAAATGGTTTGATAATATTGTTGTTCATGTGATAGTTATTTAAAATATAGTTTATATATCGTTGTATGGGCCTGTGGAATAATTTGAACTGCGGCATGGCACACGGCATTGTTGACAAAGGACGATCGATAAAAGACGAGAAATTTGATCAATGGATTTAATGATTTGGAGTGACACAAATGCTTTGATAATATTGTTGTTTATGTGATAGTTATTTAAAATATTGTTTATATATCGTTGTATGGGCCTGTGGAATAATGTGAACTGCAGCGCGGCACACGGCATTGTTGACAAAGGACAATCGATGGATTTAATGAATTGGAGTGACACAGATGGTTTTATAAACGTGTTATTTATGTAATCGTTTTTTTTAAATAACCGAATGTTACGTCAGGCCCGTTCTCAGCTCCTCGTTTGTGTTTGTCACGTTAGCATACCGTATCGTTTAGCCTGTTGTTGCTCGTTCATGTCTGTTCTTGGTGTTGGATCTTGTCGAATAAATTGCCCCCCAAAATGCGACTTATACTTCGGAGCAACTTATATATGTTTTTTTTTTACATTTTTGGGCATTTTATGGCTGGTGCGACTTATACTCCAGAGCGACTTATAGTCCGAAAATTACGGTACATACATTCTGTCATCTAAAGGAATGAGAAACAGTTGGTGGAATGCCTATTGTATCGTGCGGGTTCATGCACTGCATGCGGGTCAGCTGTTATGCAATATTTTAGTTTTGTGCCAAGGAAAAGGACAAAGCACTTTTACTGCATGCACTTGACTTAGAAGAGAAAGTAAATCAAAGTGTGGCACACAAACAACAAGTTTATTATGCAACTCTTTGATTTTTCCATTGGGGGTTTATGTCAAGTCCCACAACCGGGCGGCTCGGTGTCGCACTGCTCAGCACACCCCCCTCACAGTTCGGAGGGTGCGGGTTTGATTCCACCTCCGGCCCTCCCTGTGTGGAGTTTGCATGTTCTCGCTGTGCCTGCGTGGGTTTTCTCTTGGCACTCCGGTTTCCTCCCACATCCCAAAAACATGCTTGGTAGGCCAATTGAGCACTCCAACTTGGCCGTAGGTGTGAGTGCGAGTGCGGCCTGCGATTGTCTGGCAACCAGTTAAGGGTGTCACCCGCCTACTGCCCGATGAGTGTGGGATAGGCTCCAGCACGCCCGCGACCCTCGTGGGGATAAAGCTGTACAGAAAATGGATGGATGTGTACGTAGAGCGCCGCATCATCACCAGAGAGACGATCTACATTCCTACATTTGTATATTCTTTTGTAGTTTTTCCTCCCTTTTTACGTTTTTTACTCCACTTTTGGGAGTTTACTATTGTTGAACGTCGCGGACAGTCAATCCCTGCGATTTCGTCCACGTCGCTGTTTGGCTCTTAGCGGAGGCTTCCTGGCTGTTTGTCTACCGTCGACCATCGGACACGTAAGTATGGCTGCGGATCAAGAGATTTGTACGGCTTCGTGCGCCAACTGCACCGTTCTCTTAGAGAGGTTGTCCCTGCCAGAGGGACGTGTCCGCCAGCTAGAGCAGAATAGTCAGATAACAGTAGATGTGGCAGACACAGACTGTAGTCAGCCCGCTAGCCCAGTTGGCATTAGCCCCAAGCGGCTTGCTAACCGCGATGAGCCAGGTAAGACGCATAGCCATCCAAAGTCATCTCGGTCTACTGGCCCTCGCACCTTGGTCATAGGTGACTCCATTACCCGAAACATCACGCTTAAAAATCCAGCCACGGTAATGTGTATTCCTTGAGGCAGAGCACCTGACATAGAAGCTAATCTTAGGGAGCTCACTCGCAATAGGCCTAGTCAACAGCGTAGGTCCAACACTAGCTACTCGGACATAGTGATACGTCGGTGCCAATGATGTTAGGATGAGGCAATCAGAGATCACAAAGAAAAACATAGCGAGGACTTGTGATCTCGCCAGAAAGATGAGTCGGCATTGACTATTTGTCTCTGCCCCCCCCCTGCCTGGGAGAGGCACTGATGAGAGGTTTAGTAGGTTAGTCTCCCTTAATCGATGGGTTCTGTAAAAAGCAGGGACTGTATTTTATAGATAATTGGTCCTCCTTCTGGAGCCGCCCGGACCTGCTGAGGAAGGTCGGCCTTCATCCTAACCGTGAAGGTGCCTTCACTCTTTCAAGGAATATAGATTACTGTTTGAGCCATTCATGATAGGTCACTTTAGAGCAGGCAGGGTCACAGGTGACTAGACCACCTGTTAGGATGGGTTTGGAGTCTGTTATGTTAAAGTTAACTAACGCTAGGCTAGACTCCCAGCATGCACATAGCTCCTTGTGTAGACTAGAGCATCACAGTTTGAATAGTGGACACACTTTCTACTGAGGTAGTAGACAAATCCAATCACTCCACCCCGACCGGTATCGCTGATGAAACGGTGCCTGTTTCAGATAATATTACATGTGTACCAAATATTTACTATCAAATTCCTACGGTCGTATCGTCCCACCGCGCTAATAAACATTTGAGAGGTGATGTCAGGCCTAGAGAACACAATCTTACTCGCATTTTGTTTAAAAATCCTTTGATAGATACGAACCCTGATTGACCGATTACACTTAAACTCGGTTTTATGAATATTAGATCACCTCATACGAAAGCAGTAGTCGTTAATGACCTCCATCACGGAACATAATCTAAACGTTTTTGGTCTTTGCGAGACCTGGTTAAAACCTAATGAACTGCTGCCGCTTAATGAGGCCTCGCCTCCAAATTTTGTGAGCTCGCATGTGGCGCATCCTCAAAAAAAGAGTGGGGGTGTCCCCCTCATCTCTAATTCTGATCTTAGATTTGGGCCTCGTTTGATTAACGTATTTAAAACATTTGACGTTCTCACTGTCCGATCCACTGCTTTACCGTCATTTTATCTTGCTGTTATTTACCGTCCACCTGGGGCTTACTCTGGCTTCCTGGATGAATTTTCAGAATTCGTGGCTGATCTAGTGACAAATGCGGATAATATAATAATTATGGGTGATTTCAATATCCACTTAATAATAATAATAATAATAATAATAAATAATAATAATAATAATACATTTAATTTAGAAGCGCCTTTCAGGTCACTCAAGGTCACTTTACAAGCGTTAAAAGGTTAAAAACAAGTTAAAAAAAGTTAAAACAATAGCATACACTAAAGAAGATTGTGAAAAACATGTTAAAAACAACAACTGTAGGCAACTAGAGATGAAATGCTGTCCTGAATAGGTGGGTCTTGAGAGTGGATTTAAACTGTGGGAGGGAGTCAATATTGCGGATGTCAGGCGGAAGTGTGTTCCAAAGTTTGGGAGCAGAGCAGCTGAAAGCTCTGATCCCTCTGGTGGTAAGGCAGGCATAGGGAACAGTGAGGTGGATGAAAGATGAGGATCTGAGGGAGCGGGTGGAGGTGGCTGTGTGGAGGAGTTGAGACAGGTAGGGAGGGGCAAGGTTATGAATAGCTTTGAAGGTATGGGAGGATTTTGAAAATAATGCGGTATTGAATCGGAAGCCAACGCAAGTTCTGTAGGATGTGATGGAAGGAAGAGGTTTGGGAAATGATTCGAGCAGCTGAATTCTGGACCAGTTGGAGCTTATGGATACATTTGGGGAGACCGAAGAGGAGAGAGCTCCAATAATCAAGACGGGAGGTGACGAGGCTGTGAACAAGAATAGAGGTAGAGTGGGGGGTGGGAGAGGGGCGAAGGCGATTGATATTGCGGAGATGAAAGTAAGCATTGCGGGTAGTGGTGTTGATATGGGAAGAGAAGGAGAGTGTGCCATCGAGGATGACACCCAGACTCTTAACCTGGGGAGAGGGGGAAACTAAAGAGCTGTCAATGGGGAGGGAGAAACTGTCAACTTTTGATAGAATGGATTCTATCAACCAACTAAAAGGATTTCAGTTTTATCACTGTTAAGTTTGAGAAAATTGGAGGGGAACCAGTTTTGTAGTTCGGAGAGGCAATGAGTCAGGGAAGAGGGAAGGAGGGTGGAGTTGGGTTTGGTGGACAGATAGAGCTGGGTGTCATCCGCGAAGCAGTGAAAAAGGACATTGAATTTACGGAAAATAAGACCAAGAGGGAGGAGGTATGTGATGAAAAGGAGGGGACCCAGGACAGAGCCCTGGGGGACACTAGTGGAGACAGCGGAGGATTGGGAACGGAAGGATTTAAGTTAGATGAACTGAGTGCAGCCTGAGAGGTAGGAGTGAAACCAGGTGAGGGGGGTGCCAGAGATACCGATGGAGGAAAGTCTATTGAGGAGGATGGAATGAGAGATACTGTCAAAGGCCGCACTTGGGTCAAGGAGGATGAGGATGGAGAGTAAACCGAAATCAGCTGCAGTGAGGAAGTCATTGGTGATTTTTAAGAGGGCTGTTTCGGTGCTATGGCGGGGGCGGAAACCGGACTGGAACTGTTCAAATAAATTATTTTGTGAGAGCTGAGATTGAAGTTGAGAGGCAACAGTTTTTTCAAGAATTTTAGAAATGAAAGGTAAGTTCGAAATGGGGCGGAGGTTATTGAAGTTGTTGGGATCTTAACCAGCTTTTTTAAGAATTGGGGAGACAGCAGCAGTTTTGTAGTGTACGGGAACAGAGCCACTACTGAGAGAGGAGTGGATGACGGCAGTGATGAGAGAGAGCAGTGAGGAGAGGCAGGATATGACAAGGGCGGTAGGAAGTGGGTCTAACTGACATGTGGACGATTTGGATTTGTAGATGAGAGCAGAAATAGCAGAGGGATCAGGGAGTTGAAATGAAGAGAAAGGCAGACTGTACGAGAGAGGTTCAGAGGAGTAGGGAGAAGGGAAAGAGGGGCTCAGTTGCTGGTGAATTTTGTAAATTTTTTGAGTGAAAAACAAAAGGAGTGAGTTGCAAGTGTCGGAGGAGTACAGGTGGTGGGAGTAGGAGATTTTGGGGTTGATGAATTTTGTTGAGGAGTGAAAAAAGAGCCTTAGTGTTCCCACGGTTGGATGAAATGAGACTGGAAAAGTAAGTGGATTTGGCTGAAGCAATAGAGTCCTTGTACTGTAAAATTTGTTTTTTGTACATGTCCAGGTGAAAAGAGACCTTTTTATGGAGGCGTTCAAGTTGACGTCCTTTCGACTTCATGGAGCGGAGAGCAGGGTTGAACCAGGGAGCAGAACGGGTGAAAGAAACAGACCGGGTTCTGACTGGAGCAAGGGAGTTGAGAATGTTGGTAAGTGAGTTGTTGTAGTGAAGAACCAGTTCATCAGGAGAGGAAGAGAGGCAATGATGGAGGAGAGAGTGTCAGTATTTATGTCCTTGATGTTACGGAATAAGATGAGACGAGGTGGCTTGGTTTTGGAGAGGTGGAGTGGGACTTTAAAAGAAAGGAGGAAGTGGTCCGTGATGGGGATATGATCAGCTGTAAAGGTGGAGGGAGTGAGACCGGTGCAACAGATTAAATCCAGTGTGTGGCCTTTAATGTGGGTAGGAAAGTCAGTGAAGATGTGAAACCCGGAGCTCTCAAGGCAGGATGAGAAGTCACGGGTGAGGGGAAGAGCAGCATTGTCCATATGAATATTGAAACCACCCAGCAGAATCACGTTAGGTGAGTGTGGAAAGATGGGCAAGAAAAGCACCAGTCATTTAAAAACTCTGGGTGGGGCTTAGGTGGACGGTAAACAGTGGCGATAATGGTAGGAATCGGACCGGACAGTTTGCATGCAATACACTCGAATGACCTGAATGGAGGGACAGAGAGAGCAGTGACTTTCCACTTCACACGGTGAATTATTGCGAGACCGCCCCCGCGACCAGAGCCACGAGGTTGCAAGATGTAAGCAAATCCCGGCGGAGTAGCATCATTGATTTGAGAAAAGTCATTGAGCTGCTGCCATGTCTCTGTCAGACAGATAAAGTCGAGTTTGCGTTCGGTGATGGAGTCCTGGACGAGGTGGCCTTTGCTCGTGAGTGAGCGGATGTTGAGGAGCCCGAAGTTGACGGTGGAGTTGTCATTTTTGACAGTAGCGTTGGCCGACCTGGGTAGGCCAGCTAACACACTGTGGTCGATCCAGCGGGCGCCGGCTCGTCTTGAAGGACGACGGGTGGTGGACCAGAAGGATTTCATTGGCTTGGAGTTGTCGGTTTGAAAGTTACGGCGAGAGCCCCGGTGGATATATCTGTGGTGAGGCAGGGGAGCGTCACCCTGGAGGCATAGCACTGCAGGCGGAGGCTCAGACAGGTGGAAGCGTAGCCGGAGGAGCTCAGCAGCCGAGTACTGAAGAAGCCCAGACATAAATCCGTGGCGCATCGACAGCGTAATTAAAAAAAGTGCAGACCAGAAAATCCATATAGAAGACACAATTTAACCAGAAGCCAGAGTTTAGCACAGTGAACACGGTAAAAACGAAGAAAACAGCCGGTGAGTAGCGGCAGCAAGACGCGCCAGCGTGCACTCCAATGAATGCACATGAATTTACAGTCAGAGCCACTTACTTCGGCGTTTCAGACTTTAACTGATACGTTTGGTTTTATGCAAGCCGTACAGGCAGCAACGCATAAGAATGGAAATATCTTAGATCTTGTATTATCCCGAGGCCTGCCAACCTCAAATATAACAGTACTGCCATACACTACTGTTATGTCTGATCATTACTTAATAAAATTTGAAATTTTAGTTTTTTGTCAAAGACAAGAGTGCAATCAGAATTACAGCAGATATTAACTCCCTTACTGTCGCCGGCAACTGCCATATTTCCCGCATATATCGGCTCTATTGATAATCTTACAAATGAATTCAATGCGACATTATTAAATGGCATCGACTCTGTGCCGCCGCTACGTCTGAAAACTTGCCGTAGAATGCCTACGCCGTGGTTCACAGATGAAACACGTACGCTTAAGCAATTATGTAGAAAGCATGAGCGCAAATGGCGTTTAACCAAACTTGAGGTTTTTTCATTAGGCATGGCGTGACAGTCTCCTGAAATATAAAGATGCGCTTATCTTAGCAAAAACACATTATTTCTCGCAAGTTATTAATCTCAATAAAAATAAATACCCATTTGATACAGTGGCAAAGCTAACACTACGCCAGCCGAACCCCGATAGCTCCTTCCACACAGCTGACGAGTTCATGAAATTTTCGCTGGAAAGATTGAATCCATGAGGGATGAGATCAAGATGACCATTCCAATCGTTCAGTCGAGACCGCTGATGACCGGCGCTGACGATTATGCAATAACCCTCTCAAATTTTAGAGGCGTGTCCCTTGAAAGGCTTACACAATTGGTTAGTGCGGCTAAACAAACGTGTTTACTCGACCCGCTTCCAGCCAAACTATTTAAAGAATTATTTCAAATTTTAGGACCGTCCGTTTTAAATAGAATTAATCTGTCTGTCTCCTCTGGGATAGTGCCAACAGCCTTTAAAACCGTGATCATTAAACCGCTACTTCAGCGACCAAATCTCCACCAATTATAGGCCAGTTTCAAGAGTTTTTATTCCCCATGTTTGAGCATGCCAAACAAGGAATTTGACTTCGGTACATCACAGCCTCTGTTCAACATTTAGGTGACTAACAATACTCAGGACATGTGAAAAATGACAAATATAAAGTGACTAATGAGCTCCTCATAGCTATGGATTCAAACACTTCATCGGTATTGTTATTACTTGATCTTAGTGCTGCCTTCGACACTGTAGACCTCAATATTTTATTAGAGCGTCTTAAAAGCTGTGTTGGTATTTCACGGTCAGCACTAGGCTGGTTCTTTTCCTATCGATCAGACAGGACGCACCGAGTGGTCCATGGCAATGCGTCCTCTGAGCTCTATAATGTTACGTGTGGTGTCCCACAGGGATTGGTACTCGGACCAATTCGATTTAATATTTATTGATTCTGCTTGGGGACATAATAGGTAAATATAATATTAGTTTTCAATGTTACGCGGATGACACTCAATTATATATGCCATTATCGATGACAGATCCGCGGGACTGTTGTAATCTTGAGGCGTGCCTTGCGGAGATCAAGCAATGGATGTCTCTCAATTTCCTTCGTCTTAACACAGATAAAACTGAAATGTTGATAATTGGTCCAGCTCGTTATCAACACTTATTTAAGGAAACCACTATAACTATAGATAACTGTACTGTCACTCAGAGCGATACTGTAACTAATCTCGGGGTAATATTTGACCAAACGCTCTCCTTTCAAAAGCACATTAAGAATATAACCATAATTGCATTTTTTCACCTTCGTAATATTGCTAAGATTCGTCCGATCCTCTCCTCTCGACCGGTGATGCGGAAACTATTATACATGCGTTTATTACGTCGCGCCTGGACTACTGTAACACATTATTCTCTGGTCTTCCTAAATCCAGCAAAGGACAGGAAGGACCTGCAGCGGGTGTTGAAGACGGCAGAGAGGATAATTGGGAGTACAGTGCCCTCACTCGAAGACACCTACACAGGTTGACACAATAAAAAAGCCCAAAACATCAGTACTGATTCCACACACCCTGGTCATGCCCTGTTCTTCCCACTCCCCTGTGGTAAAAGGTACCGCTTTTTAAAATCGAGAACTTCAAGATTGAGCAACAGCTTTTTTCATCAGGCTGTGAACACCATCACCCCACCCATGCGAAGACTGACGCGGACCCCCACCCTCCAACGCAGCTGTTAGTCAAAATGATGTGCCTGTTGTTCTAATATTAAAATTAACTTGAAAACTCGCTGCTGGTGTGATTTTTATGAGTGTGTTTTATAAAAATGAGAAAGGTCTGGGAAGACTTACAGTCACAGCAGCTCCCATTAGTCCTTGTACCATGGCTTTGCTCGTTGACTGTATCTAAAAAACAAACCAAGAACACACTAGTTGGTACTTACGATTTGTAAGTGCATGAATGGATGGTTTCATTGTGTGACCTTGTATATCATGTGTCGGGATGGGAATTCAAAGTCAAAGTCTGCTTTATTGTCAACGTCTTCACATGCCGAGACATACAAAGAGATCGAAATTACGTTTTCTCTATCCCACGGTGACAAGACATATTACAAGATAGACATACAAGTAAACGACGCAATATAAAAAAACAAGAAGGCACAAACGATAAATAAGAGTAATAATAAATAAATACCGTTTTTTTCCTTGTATAATGCGCAAAATTTAACTAATTTATTGTCCTAAAATCTGGGGTGCGCATTATACATGGGTACAAATTTTTTTTTTTTTTTTTTTAATTTTTAATTTTTTTTTTTAATTTTTTATTTTTTTTAAGAAAGTCATGGTACAACAAAACCAACAACAGGACTGACCGACAAAGACGTGGAACAAAAAGACAGGGTGACATTACCAAAGACAGGAACAGAAACCAAACAGACATCATCCGACGGTGAGCGAGGGGCAGACAGGACTTAAATACAAAACATTACATTGATTGAGGTGAAACAGGAAGAGAGGGGCGACGCGAACAGAAACTATGGCAACCTAGACACATAGCAAAACTGGGGACGAGACATGACAAATCTCCCTCGAAATAAAACTTGAAATCACCTTTCTTCTTGTTTGTTGTCAATCGCGCATCGCATTCAGCCATCCTGCCCAACACACTTAGTCAGTAAAATTCATAATTGACGACACATCGTTTGATGCGATGGTGCAATCCTTGATGGTGTGTTATTGTCAAATATTCTTTGTTTTTTAATCTCCATCGCGGACCGGACGTCATACGGAGGCCGCCATTACAGATGCGCAGAACGGATGCGCAAGACACGTCAGCTATATTAAGAGCGAGAGTTGTTTTCTTCCTATTAGTTTCAATTCACAGTTTAATTAGCAGTTTCAATCAGCAAATAACAAAATGCGTATTACAGGTCGGTCATATTTTATTTCACAACACTTTGCCTTGTTCCTTTCGTCTCTGCTGTTCACTTCAAACACGCTCCATGCGACCGCAATGCTCTCGTATCAGACGCTTGCTCGATCACCTGCTCGTTTGCTGTCTGTCACAATGTACCCTACATAAATCCGAAACATTTGTTGCGGCTCCGAGTCACGACGAGGGGCAAGTTTTGGTTTCCAAGGGTGTTTTTATTCCTCTTCAACGTCTCTCCCATACAGTGCCGCCTTTTTCACGTCCGCACGCCTTTTTCAAATGTGCGCACTGAGCGCGGTGGTGCCTTTACGGGCAGTCGGAGAAATCAACGCCAACAAAAAAAATGACATCCAGCCTAGTTAAGACCATACCAAAGACTATGAAAATGGGACCCATTGCCTCCCTGTGTGTGTGACGATCATTGGGACCTAAAAAAATAAAAAATTAAAAAAAAAAAAATTAAAAAAATCTTTTTTTAAAAAATTGGGTGCGTATTATACATGGGTACAGGCTTTTTTCCAGCATCAACATGCCATTTTTAGGGTGCGTATTATACATGGGGGCGCATTATACACGGAAAAAAAACGGTAAACAGATAACACAACAAATAAGAGCCAGTGTGCATACAGACAGTAAAGTAAAAGTACAGGACGCTACGCAGAACGGGGGAGCGAGTTCAGGATCCTAACAGCCTGGAGTATGAAGCTGTTTGAGAGTCTGGTGGTGCGGGAGCGCAGGCTTCTGTACCTCTTCCCAGAGGGCAGAAATTGATAAGATTTTTACGATTCCAATTGCATGTTTGAGTCCGTTTAATCATTTAATTCTTTATCAATTCTCTTATTGATCTTTATTTTGGAAAAAAGGAAGCGCAAAAACAATGATGAACATTTCATTTTAAATATTGCAACTTTGTGTCAATATGACAATACAAACCTAAGAGTGAAGAAAGCAAACATTCTCCTATGATAGAAATCATCACCTACCAAAAATCAGGGGCTTCTACAGTGGCAAATGGATGCAAGCCTTTAACTACAAACTTTTTCACTGCATGATGAAATTCCTCAGTCCTTTCCTTAGACATTTTGCTCCCCCCCTGTTATTTACTGTTTTATATTAGCCCTATAAATATTGCGACAATAAGAACAAAGTCACGTTTAAGGATGCTCTGCTGTTCTGGCAGCAGCTGAGTGGTGATCACAGTCAAGGTATCACGACTTGACTGTGTATTTTATGTTGGTGAAAATGAACAATCCAGATTCTCCGGTTGAACTATATCCTAGGATTTACTGAAATCCTAGGATTTACGCAAACGCACCATGGTCATCAGAGCATCACTGTAATAAAAAGCACACAGCAGCAATGTGCCGAAGCAGGACAATAAAACCGACACAACACGAATTCTTCGATTAGCCACGCATGCACATTTAGCAAGTGGCTGACCAGGCCTTGCGCTAACTTACCAGTGGTTTGGCGATCTTATTTACAATGCACTCGGTAATTAATATTGGACAATTTCCCACGACACAGCGGAATATCTCTCACTACCGTGGCACAGTGGTTGGGAAACACTGTCTTGGAACACCACTTTTGCATTCCAGTTCTCGTTCCCGTGTTTAAAGTTGGGAGACAGCATTGTTAACCCCCCCTAATTGCAGGGAAGAGGAGTGGCCTGTGGATAAAAAGATGAACAGAAAAAAACACAATGTGGGGCTGAAAAGGCTAGGATAAGAAAAAAAAAAAGCTTTAGGTGACGATGCTGCCAAGTGTGCAAAGCTCACAGAAGACAGACCGAAGGGGAAAATGGTCTTTGTGAGTGTGGGCAATGTTTGTCATACTGTTGTAACAAGGTTTTCAGGAAACATTCACATGCTACATTGACATCAACAGTAGGGGAGAGTGGGGTGATTAGTGCCAATTTTTACTTAAAGTGCCCTTAAAGCAAGGGGATAACAGTAATGCCTCCAACTAAGATACCTATAATATAGTTTAGGATGTTGTGCATCCCTGGGAACAATTACTTTGGATCTTAAACAAACTGTTTGAGAAATACAGCTTTAGAAAAAAAAGTGGTTTTGTGGCACAACTTGCCCCAGGTATGGGGTAAGTTGTGTCGTTAGAGAAAATACACTGGGGTCATTGATAATTGAAGTAAAACAGATAATTCTAATCTCACAAATGACAATGCTATATAGAAGAAAGACAAATTCAATACAAACTAGAATTTTGCAATTTCTGGAGAAATTGCGTGTGAAGGCGAAATGTATGAATAACTTTTTCGGGGAATGCTGCCGAACGATGTTGAAACGTGTTGAATTACTTGAGAAATGTAGAATATTTGGAGAATTTGTGGCGAATTTCAAAATAAAAGATGTGAAGTTTTTGGTAAGTGGGAAGTTGTGGAATAGGTCGAAAAATGATGAACAGTTGAAAGTTGGAATGGGTTGAATCGGTTGAAAAATGTAGAAATGAGAAGGGAAAAGGGAATTGGGTGTGAATTTCAAAATAAAAGATGTGAAGTTTTTGGTAAGTGGGAAGTTGTGGAATAGGTAGAAAAATGATGAACAGTTGAAAGTTGGAATGGGTTGAATCGGTTGAAAACTGTAGAAATGAGAAGGGAAAAGGGAATTGGGTGTGAATTTCAAAATAAAAGATGTGAAGTTTTTGGTAAGTGGGAAGTCGTGGAATAGGTAGAAAAATGATGAACAGTTGAAAGTTGGAATGGGTTGAATCGGTTGAAAAATGTAGAAATGAGAAGGGAAAAGGAAATTGGGTGTGAATTTCAAAATAAAAGATGTGAAGTTTTTGGTAAGTGGGAAGTTGTGGAATAGGTAGAAAAATGATGAACAGTTGAAAGTTGGAATGGGTTGAATCGGTTGAAAAATGTAGAAATGAGAAGGGAAAAGGAAATTGGGTGTGAATTTCAAAATAAAAGACGTGAAGTTTTTGGTAAGTGGGAAGTTGTGGAATAGGTAGAAAAATGATGAACAGTTGAAAGTTGGAATGGGTTGAATCGGTTGAAAAATGTAGAAATGAGAAGGGAAAAGGAATTGGGTGTGAATTTCAAAATAAAAGATGTGAAGCTTTTGGTAAGTGGGAAGTTGTGGAATCGGTAGAAAAATAATGAACAGTTGAAAGTTGGAATGGGTTGAATCGGTTGAAAAATGTAGAAATGACAAGGGAAAAGGAAATTGGGTGTGAATTTCAAAATAAAAGATGTGAAGTTTTTGGTAAGTGGGAAGTTGTGGAATAGGTAGAAAAATGATGAACAGTTGAAAGTTGGAATGGGTTGAATCGGTTGAAAAATGTAGAAATGAGAAGGGAAAAGGAATTGGGTGTGAATTTCAAAATAAAAGATGTGAAGCTTTTGGTAAGTGGGAAGTTGTGGAATCAGTAGAAAAATAATGAACAGTTGAAAGTTGGAATGGGTTGAATCGGTTGAAAAATGTAGAAATTAGAGTAGAAAAACGAAATTTTAGAGAATTTTGGTTGAATTTCAAAATAAAAGATGTGAAGTTTTTGGTAAGTGGGACGTTGTGGAATAGGTAGGCAAAAGATGAACAGTTGAAAGTTGGAACGAGTTGAATCGGTTGAAAAATGTAGAAGTTAGAGGTGAAAAACGAAATTTTGTGAAAATTTGTCGGAATTTTTAACGTGAAAACGTGAAATTTTCGAATTTGGGAATTTTGGGAATGTCGAGAATCCTTCCGAATGTGATTAGAATGTGCTGAATGATGTGAATTTCAAATTGGAACGACGTAAATGTGAAATGTCGAATGTGCCATTAAGAATGAATGGGGAAAAATTTGTCGGAATTTTGGGAATTTTGCGGAATCGGAAAATTTTCGGAACGAGAAAAATACAAGCGCTCGTCGCGTGAATATTTGGAATACGTGAAAAGTGGAATGGAGTGAATCGGATGAATTATGTGGAAGATGAAACGTGTCAAAAAAGTGTGGAGAATCGTAGAGAATAATAATAATAACTAGAATTTTGCAATTTCTGGAGAAATTGCGTGTGAAGGCGAAATGTATGAATAACTTTTTCGGGGAATGCTGCCGAACGATGTTGAAACGTGTTGAATTACTTGAGAAATGTAGAATATTTGGAGAATTTGTGGTGAATTTCAAAATTGAAAGTTTGGAATATTTGGTAAGTGGGAAGTCGTGGAATAGGTAGGCAAAAGATGAACAGTTGAAAGTTGGAATGGGTTGAATCGGTTGAAAAATGTAGAAGTTAGAGTAGAAAAACGAAATTTGGGAGAATTTGGTTGAATTTTAAATTTGGAATTGTTGGTAAGTGGGAAGTTGTGGAATAGGTAGGCAAAAGATGAACAGTTGAAAGTTGGAACGGGTTGAATCAGTTAAAAAATGTAGAAGTTAGAGCAAATGTTGAATCCCCATAGAGAATGAATGGGAAAATAAAAAAAAAGCAATTGCGCCAAAATCTTTCTAAATTTGGAACAAAACCCAAAGAAACGGCCTCAGGAGGTTCACTTTTGGGGTAAAAATGTTGAAACGGGTTAAATCGGACAAAAAACGAAGACGTTAGCGCAAATGTAGCTATTTGGGGCACTTAGTGTTGAAATAAGGTCACTTCCGGCTTGATTCGGGTCATTTTCGGTCTAATTTGGGTCACTTCCGGTTTATTTGGGTCACTTCCGGTTTAGAACAGGTCACTTCCGGTTTAGCTGAGGTCACTTCCGGTTTATTTGGGGTCATTTCCGGTCTAAAATGGTCACTTCCGGTTCATTTGGGGTCACTTCCGGTTTGATTTGGGGTCACTTCCGGTTTACCAGAGGTCACTTCCGGTCTATTTGGGGTCACTTCCGGTTTATTTGGGTCACTTCCGGTTTAATTTGGGTTCATTGGGGGCACTTGAGGGTCAATCCAAGATGGCCGCCACACTGGAATTGGGGGTCAAGGGTTGAATGTGTAAGCGTAGTGGAAGTGGGGGTGAATGGGAGTGAATGTGGGAAGCATAAGGTGAATGCATTTGGAATGGGTTGAATCGGTCGAAAAATGTAGAAATTAGAGTAGAAAAACGAAATTTTAGAGAATTTTGGTTGAATTTCAAATTTGAAAATTTGGAATTTTTGGTAAGTGGGAAGTTGTGGAATAGGTAGAAAAATGATGAACAGTTGAAAGTTGGAATGGGTTGAATCGGTTGAAAAATGTAGAAATGAGAAGGGGAAAAGGAATTGGGTGCGAATTTCAAAATAAAAGATGTGAAGTTTTTGGTAAGTGGGAAGTTGTGGAATAGGTAGAAAAATGATGAACAGTTGAAAGTTGGAATGGGTTGAATCGGTTGAAAAATGTAGAAATGAGAAGGGAAAAGGAAATTGGGTGTGAATTTCAAAATAAAAGATGTGAAGCTTTTGGTAAGTGGGAAGTTGTGGAATCGGTAGAAAAATGATGAACAGTTGAAAGTTGGAATGGGTTGAATCGGTTGAAAAATGTAGAAATTAGAGTAGAAAAACGAAATTTTAGAGAATTTTGGTTGAATTTCAAAATAAAAGATGTGAAGTTTTTGGTAAGTGGGACGTTGTGGAATAGGTAGGCAAAAGATGAACAGTTGAAAGTAGGAACGAGTTGAATCGGTTGAAAAATGTAGAAGTTAGAGGTGAAAAACGAAATTTTGTGAAAATTTCTCTGAATTTTTAACGTGAAAACGAGAAATTTTCGAATTTGGGAATTTTGGGAATGTCGAGAATCCTTCCGAATGTGATTAGAATGTGTTGAATGATGTGAATTTCAAATTGGAACGACGTAAATGTGAAATGTCGAATGTGCCATTAAGAATGAATGGGGAAAAATTTGTCGGAATTTTGGGAATTTTGCGGAATCGGAAAATTTTCGGAACGAGAAAAATATAAGCGCTCATGTCGTGAATATTTGGAATACGTGAAAAGTGGAATGGAGTGAATCGGATGAATTATGTGGAAGATGAAACGTGTCAAAAAAGTGTGGAGAATAAAATAGAAGAATAATAATAACTAGAATTTTGCAATTTCTGGAGAAATTGCGTGTGAAGGCGAAATGTATGAATAACTTTTTCGGGGAATGCTGCCGAACGATGTTGAAACGTGTTGAATTACTTGAGAAATGTAGAATATTTGGAGAATTTGTGGCGAATTTCAAAATAAAAGATGTGAAGTTTTTGGTAAGTGGGAAGTTGTGGAATAGGTTGAAAAATGATGAACAGTTGAAAGTTGGAATGGGTTGAATCGGTTGAAAAATGTAGAAATGAGAAGGGAAAAAGGAATTGGGTGTGAATTTCAAAATAAAAGATGTGAAGGTTTTGGGAAGTTGTGGAATAGGTCGAAAAATGATGAACAGTTGAAAGTTGGAATGGGTTGAATCGGTTGAAAAATGTAGAAATGAGAAGGGAAAAGGGAATTGGGTGTGAATTTCAAAATAAAAGATGTGAAGTTTTTGGTAAGTGGGAAGTTGTGGAATAGGTAGAAAAATGATGAACAGTTGAAAGTTGGAATGGGTTGAATCGGTTGAAAAATGTAGAAAGGAGAAGGGAAAAGGGAATTGAGTGTGAATTTCAAAATAAAAGATGTGAAGTTTTTGGTAAGTGGGAAGTTGTGGAATAGGTAGAAAAATGATGAACAGTTGAAAGTTGGAATGGGTTGAATCGGTTGAAAAATGTAGAAATGAGAAGGGAAAAGGGAATTGGGTGTGAATTTCAAAATAAAAGATGTGAAGTATTTGGGAAGTTGTGGAATAGGTAGAAAAATGATGAACAGTTGAAAGTTGGAATGGGTTGAATCGGTTGAAAAATGTAGAAATTAGAGTACAAAAACGGAATTTGAGAGAATTTTGGTTGAATTTCAAAATAAAAGATGTGAAGTTTTTGGTAAGTGGGAAGTTGTGGAATAGGTAGAAAAATGATGAACAGTTGAAAGTTGGAATGGGTTGAATCGGTTGAAAAATGTAGAAATGAGAAGGGAAAAGGAAATTGGGTGTGAATTTCAAAATAAAAGATGTGAAGTTTTTGGTAAGTGGGAAGTTGTGGAATAGGTAGAAAAATGATGAACAGTTGAAAGTTGGAATGGGTTGAATCGGTTGAAAAATGTAGAAATGAGAAGGGAAAAGGAATTGGGTGTGAATTTCAAAATAAAAGACGTGAAGCTTTTGGTAAGTGGGAAGTTGTGGAATCGGTAGAAAAATAATGAACAGTTGAAAGTTGGAATGGGTTGAATCGGTTGAAAAATGTAGAAATGAGAAGGGGAAAGGAAATTGGGTGTGAATTTCAAAATAAAAGATGTGAAGTTTTTGGTAAGTGGGAAGTTGTGGAATAGGTAGAAAAATGATGAACAGTTGAAAGTTGGAATGGGTTGAATCGGTTGAAAAATGTAGAAATGAGAAGGGAAAAGGAATTGGGTGTGAATTTCAAAATAAAAGACGTGAAGCTTTTGGTAAGTGGGAAGTTGTGGAATCGGTAGAAAAATAGTGAACAGTTGAAAGTTGGAATGGGTTGAATCGGTTGAAAAATGTAGAAATGAGAAGGGAAAAGGAAATTGGGTGTGAATTTCAAAATAAAAGATGTGAAGTTTTTGGTAAGTGGGAAGTTGTGGAATAGGTAGAAAAATGATGAACAGTTGAAAGTTGGAATGGGTTGAATCGGTTGAAAAATGTAGAAATGAGAAGGGAAAAGGAATTGGGTGTGAATTTCAAAATAAAAGATGTGAAGCTTTTGGTAAGTGGGAAGTTGTGGAATCAGTAGAAAAATAATGAACAGTTGAAAGTTGGAATGGGTTGAATCGGTTGAAAAATGTAGAAATTAGAGTAGAAAAACGAAATTTTAGAGAATTTTGGTTGAATTTCAAAATAAAAGATGTGAAGTTTTTGGTAAGTGGGACGTTGTGGAATAGGTAGGCAAAAGATGAACAGTTGAAAGTTGGAACGAGTTGAATCGGTTGAAAAATGTAGAAGTTAGAGGTGAAAAACGAAATTTTGTGAAAATTTGTCGGAATTTTTAACGTGAAAACGTGAAATTTTCGAATTTGGGAATTTTGGGAATGTCGAGAATCCTTCCGAATGTGATTAGAATGTGCTGAATGATGTGAATTTCAAATTGGAACGACGTAAATGTGAAATGTCGAATGTGCCATTAAGAATGAATGGGGAAAAATTTGTCGGAATTTTGGGAATTTTGCGGAATCGGAAAATTTTCGGAACGAGAAAAATACAAGCGCTCGTCGCGTGAATATTTGGAATACGTGAAAAGTGGAATGGAGTGAATCGGATGAATTATGTGGAAGATGAAACGTGTCAAAAAAGTGTGGAGAATCGTAGAGAATAATAATAATAACTAGAATTTTGCAATTTCTGGAGAAATTGCGTGTGAAGGCGAAATGTATGAATAACTTTTTCGGGGAATGCTGCCGAACGATGTTGAAACGTGTTGAATTACTTGAGAAATGTAGAATATTTGGAGAATTTGTGGTGAATTTCAAAATTGAAAGTTTGGAATATTTGGTAAGTGGGAAGTCGTGGAATAGGTAGGCAAAAGATGAACAGTTGAAAGTTGGAATGGGTTGAATCGGTTGAAAAATGTAGAAGTTAGAGTAGAAAAACGAAATTTGGGAGAATTTGGTTGAATTTTAAATTTGGAATTGTTGGTAAGTGGGAAGTTGTGGAATAGGTAGGCAAAAGATGAACAGTTGAAAGTTGGAACGGGTTGAATCAGTTAAAAAATGTAGAAGTTAGAGCAAATGTTGAATCCCCATAGAGAATGAATGGGAAAATAAAAAAAAAGCAATTGCGCCAAAATCTTTCTAAATTTGGAACAAAACCCAAAGAAACGGCCTCAGGAGGTTCACTTTTGGGGTAAAAATGTTGAAACGGGTTAAATCGGACAAAAAACGAAGACGTTAGCGCAAATGTAGCTATTTGGGGCACTTAGTGTTGAAATAAGGTCACTTCCGGCTTGATTCGGGTCATTTTCGGTCTAATTTGGGTCACTTCCGGTTTATTTGGGTCACTTCCGGTTTAGAACAGGTCACTTCCGGTTTAGCTGAGGTCACTTCCGGTTTATTTGGGGTCATTTCCGGTCTAAAATGGTCACTTCCGGTTCATTTGGGGTCACTTCCGGTTTGATTTGGGGTCACTTCCGGTTTACCAGAGGTCACTTCCGGTCTATTTGGGGTCACTTCCGGTTTATTTGGGTCACTTCCGGTTTAATTTGGGTTCATTGGGGGCACTTGAGGGTCAATCCAAGATGGCCGCCACACTGGAATTGGGGGTCAAGGGTTGAATGTGTAAGCGTAGTGGAAGTGGGGGTGAATGGGAGTGAATGTGGGAAGCATAAGGTGAATGCATTTGGAATGGGTTGAATCGGTCGAAAAATGTAGAAATTAGAGTAGAAAAACGAAATTTTAGAGAATTTTGGTTGAATTTCAAATTTGAAAATTTGGAATTTTTGGTAAGTGGGAAGTTGTGGAATAGGTAGAAAAATGATGAACAGTTGAAAGTTGGAATGGGTTGAATCGGTTGAAAAATGTAGAAATGAGAAGGGGAAAAGGAATTGGGTGCGAATTTCAAAATAAAAGATGTGAAGTTTTTGGTAAGTGGGAAGTTGTGGAATAGGTAGAAAAATGATGAACAGTTGAAAGTTGGAATGTGTTGAATCGGTTGAAAAATGTAGAAATGAGAAGGGAAAAGGAAATTGTGTGTGAATTTCAAAATAAAAGATGTGAAGTTTTTGGTAAGTGGGAAGTTGTGGAATAGGTGGAAAAATGATGAACAGTTGAAAGTTGGAATGGGTTGAATCGGTTGAAAAATGTAGAAATGAGAAGGGAAAAGGGAATTGGGTGTGAATTTCAAAATAAAAGATGTGAAGTATTTGGGAAGTTGTGGAATAGGTAGAAAAATGATGAACAGTTGAAAGTTGGAATGGGTTGAATCGGTTGAAAAATGTAGAAATGAGAAGGGAAAAGGGAATTGGGTGTGAATTTCAAAATAAAAGATGTGAAGTTTTTGGTAAGTGGGAAGTTGTGGAATAGGTAGAAAAATGATGAACAGTTGAAAGTTGGAATGGGTTGAATCGGTTGAAAAATGTAGAAAGGAGAAGGGAAAAGGGAATTGAGTGTGAATTTCAAAATAAAAGATGTGAAGTTTTTGGTAAGTGGGAAGTTGTGGAATAGGTAGAAAAATGATGAACAGTTGAAAGTTGGAATGGGTTGAATCGGTTGAAAAATGTAGAAATGAGAAGGGAAAAGGGAATTGGGTGTGAATTTCAAAATAAAAGATGTGAAGTATTTGGGAAGTTGTGGAATAGGTAGAAAAATGATGAACAGTTGAAAGTTGGAATGGGTTGAATCGGTTGAAAAATGTAGAAATTAGAGTACAAAAACGGAATTTGAGAGAATTTTGGTTGAATTTCAAAATAAAAGATGTGAAGTTTTTGGTAAGTGGGAAGTTGTGGAATAGGTAGAAAAATGATGAACAGTTGAAAGTTGGAATGGGTTGAATCGGTTGAAAAATGTAGAAATGAGAAGGGAAAAGGAAATTGGGTGTGAATTTCAAAATAAAAGATGTGAAGTTTTTGGTAAGTGGGAAGTTGTGGAATAGGTAGAAAAATGATGAACAGTTGAAAGTTCGAATGGGTTGAATCGGTTGAAAAATGTAGAAATGAGAAGGGAAAAGGAATTGGGTGTGAATTTCAAAATAAAAGACGTGAAGCTTTTGGTAAGTGGGAAGTTGTGGAATCGGTAGAAAAATAATGAACAGTTGAAAGTTGGAATGGGTTGAATCGGTTGAAAAATGTAGAAATGAGAAGGGGAAAGGAAATTGGGTGTGAATTTCAAAATAAAAGATGTGAAGTTTTTGGTAAGTGGGAAGTTGTGGAATAGGTAGAAAAATGATGAACAGTTGAAAGTTGGAATGGGTTGAATCGGTTGAAAAATGTAGAAATGAGAAGGGAAAAGGAATTGGGTGTGAATTTCAAAATAAAAGACGTGAAGCTTTTGGTAAGTGGGAAGTTGTGGAATCGGTAGAAAAATAGTGAACAGTTGAAAGTTGGAATGGGTTGAATCGGTTGAAAAATGTAGAAATGAGAAGGGAAAAGGAAATTGGGTGTGAATTTCAAAATAAAAGATGTGAAGTTTTTGGTAAGTGGGAAGTTGTGGAATAGGTAGAAAAATGATGAACAGTTGAAAGTTGGAATGGGTTGAATCGGTTGAAAAATGTAGAAATGAGAAGGGAAAAGGAATTGGGTGGGAATTTCAAAATAAAAGATGTGAAGCTTTTGGTAAGTGGGAAGTTGTGGAATCAGTAGAAAAATAATGAACAGTTGAAAGTTGGAATGGGTTGAATCGGTTGAAAAATGTAGAAATTAGAGTAGAAAAACGAAATTTTAGAGAATTTTGGTTGAATTTCAAAATAAAAGATGTGAAGCTTTTGGTAAGTGGGACGTTGTGGAATAGGTAGGCAAAAGATGAACAGTTGAAAGTTGGAACGAGTTGAATCGGTTGAAAAATGTAGAAGTTAGAGGTGAAAAACGAAATTTTGTGAAAATTTGTCGGAATTTTTAACGTGAAAACGTGAAATTTTCGAATTTGGGAATTTTGGGAATGTCGAGAATCCTTCCGAATGTGATTAGAATGTGCTGAATGATGTGAATTTCAAATTGGAACGACGTAAATGTGAAATGTCGAATGTGCCATTAAGAATGAATGGGGAAAAATTTGTCGGAATTTTGGGAATTTTGCGGAATCGGAAAATTTTCGGAACGAGAAAAATACAAGCGCTCGTCGCGTGAATATTTGGAATACGTGAAAAGTGGAATGGAGTGAATCGGATGAATTATGTGGAAGATGAAACGTGTCAAAAAAGTGTGGAGAATAAAAGAGAATAATAATAATAATAGAGAATGGTGTAGAATAACATATGTGTGAAGGCCTTCGCCTTCACACAATAATAGAGAATGGTGTAGAATAACATATGTGTGAAGGCCTTCGCCTTCACACAACTAGAATTTTGCAATTTCTGGAGAAATTGCGTGTGAAGGCGAAATGTATGAATAACTTTTTCGGGGAATGCTGCCGAGCGATGTTGAAACGTGTTGAATTACTTGAGAAATGTAGAATATTTGGAGAATTTGTGGTGAATTTCAAATTGAAAGTTTGGAATATTTGGTAAGTGGGAAGTTGTGGAATAGGTAGGCAAAAGATGAACAGCTGAAAGTTGAAATGGGTTGAATCGGTTGAAAAATGTAGAAATTAGAGTAGAAAAACGAAATTTTGGAGAATTTGGTTGAATTCCGAATTTGGAATTTTTGGTAAGTGGGAAGTTGTAGAATAGGTAGATGTACAGTTGAAAGTTGGAACGGGTTGAATCAGTTAAAAAATGTAGAAGTTAGAACAAATGTTGAATCCCCATAGAGAATGAATGGGAAAATAAAAAAAGCAATTGCGCCAAAATCTTTCTAAATTTGGAACAAAACAAAAAAAACGGCCTCAGGAGGTTCACTTTTGGGGTAAAAATGTTGAAACGGGTTAAATCGGACAAAAAACGAAGACGTTAGCGCAAATGTAGCTATTTGGGGCACTTAGTGTTGAAATAAGGTCACTTCCGGCTTGATTCGGGTCATTTCCGGTCTAATTTGGGTCACTTCCTATTTTATTTGTGACACTTCCGGTTTAATATAGGTCACTTCCGGTTTAGCTGAGGTCACTTCCGGTTTATTTGGGGTCACTTCCGGTTAAAAAAGTCACTTCCGGTTCATTTGGGGTCACTTCCGGTTTACCTGAGGTCACTTCCGGTCTATTAGGGGTCACTTCCGGTTTGATTTGGGTCACTTCCGGTTTATTTGGGTCACTTCCGGTTTAATTTGGGTCACTTCCGGTTCGTCTGAGGTCCCTTCCGGTTTATTAGGGGTCATTTCCGGTCTAAAAAGGTCACTTCTGGTACATTTGGGGTCACTTCCGGTTTGATCTGGGGTCACTTCCGGTTTACCTGAGGTCAATTCCAGTGTATTTGGGGTCACTTCCGGTTTGATTTGGGGCACTTCCGGTTCATTTTGGGTTCATTGGGGGCACCTTAGGGTCAATCCAAGATGGCCGCCACACTGGAATTGGGGGTCAAGGGTTGAATGTGTAAGCGTAGTGGAAGTGGGGGTGAATGGGAGTGAATGTGGGAAGCATAAGGTGAATACATTTGGAATGGGTTGAATCGGTCGAAAAATGTAGAAATTAGAGTAGAAAAACAAAATTTTAGAGAATTTTGGTTGAATTTCAAATTTGAAAATGTGGAATTTTTGGTAAGTGGGAAGTTGTGGAATAGGTAGGCAAAAGATGAACACTTGAAAGTTGGAATGGGTTGAATCGGTTGAAAAATGTGGAAATTAGAGTAGAAAAACGAAATTTTAGAGAATTTTGGTTGAATTTCAAAATAAAAGATGTGAAGTTTGTGGTAAGTGGGAAGTTGTGGAATAGGTAGGCAAAAGATGAACAGTTGAAAGTTGGAATGGGTTGAATCGGTTGAAAAATGTAGAAGTTAGAGGTGAAAAACGAAGTTTTGCGAAAATTTGTCGGAATTTTTAACGTGAAAACGTGAAATTTTTGAATTTGGGAATTTTGGGAATGTCGAGAATCCTTCCGAATGCGATTAGAATGTGTTGAATGATGTGAATTTCAAATTGGAACGACGTAAATGTGAAATGTCGAATGTGCCATTAAGAATGAATGGGGAAAAATTTGTCGGAATTTTGGGAATTTTGCGGAATCGGTAAATTTTCGGAACGAGAAAAATACAAGCGCTCGTCGCGTGAATATTTGGAATACGTGAAAAGTGGAATGGAGTGAATCGGATGAATTGTGTGGAAGATGAAACGTGTCAAAAAAGTGAGGAGAATAAAATATAATAATAACTAGAATTTTGCAATTTCTGGAGAAATTGCGTGTGAAGGCGAAATGTATGAATAACTTTTTCGGGGAATGCTGCCGAACGATGTTGAAACGTGTTGAATTACTTGAGAAATGTAGAATATTTGGAGAATTTGTGGTGAATTTCAAAATTGAAAGTTTGGAATATTTGGTAAGTGGGAAGTTGTGGAATAGGTAGGCAAAAGATGAACAGTTGAAAGTTGGAATGGGTTGAATCGGTAGAAAAATTTAGAAGTTAGAGTAGAAAAACGAAATTTTGGAGAATTTGGTTGAATTTTAAATTTGGAATTGTTGGTAAGTGGGAAGTTGTGGAATAGGTAGGCAAAAGATGAACAGTTGAAAGTTGGAACGGGTTGAATCAGTTAAAAAATGTAGAAGTTAGAGCAAATGTTGAATCCCCATAGAGAATGAATGGGAAAATAAAAAAAAGCAATTGCGCCAAAATCTTTCTAGATTTGGAACAAAACCAAAAAAAACGGCCTCAGGAGGTTCACTTTTGGGGTAAAAATGTTGAAACGGGTTATATCGGACAAAAAACGAAGACGTAAGCGCAAATGTAGCTATTTGGGGCACTTAGTGTTGAAATAAGGTCACTTCCGGCTTGATTCGGGTCATTTCCGGTCTAATTTGGGTCACTTCCGGTTTATTTGGGTCACTTCCGGTTTAAAACAGGTCACTTCCGGTTTAGCTGAGGTCACTTCCGGTTTATTTGGGGTCATTTCCGGTCTAAAAAGGTCACTTCCGGTTCATTTTGGGTCACTTCCGGTTTGATTTGGGGTCACTTCCGGTTTACCAGAGGTCACTTCCGGTCTATTTGGGGTCACTTCCGGTTTATTTGGGTCACTTCCGGTTTAATTTGGGTCACTTCCGGTTCGTCTGAGGTCACTTCCGGTTTATAAGGGGTCATTTCCGGTCTAAAAAGGTCACTTCCGGTACATTTGGGGTCACTTCCGGTTTGATTTGGGGTCACTTCCGGTTTACCTGAGGTCACTTCCGGTCTATTTGGGGTCACTTCCGGTTTAATTTGGGTCACTTCCGGTTCGTCTGAGGTCACTTCCGGTTTATTAGGGGTCATTTCCGGTCTAAAAAGGTCACTTCCGGTACATTTGGGGTCACTTCCGGTTTGATTTGGGGTCACTTCCGGTTTACCTGAGGTCACTTCCGGTCTATTTGGGGTCACTTTCGGTTTGATTTGGGCCACTTCCGGTTCATTCTGGGTTCATTGGTGGCACTTCAGGGTCATCCAAGATGGCCGCCACACTGGAATTGGGGGTCAAGGGTTGAATTGTGTAAGCATAGTGGAAGTGGGGGTGAATGGGAGTGAATGTGGGAAGAATAAGGTGAATTAAGTGAATAAATTTGGAATGGGTTGAATCTGTTGAAAAATGTAGAAATGAGAAGGGAAAAAGGAATTGGGTGTGAATTTCAAAATAAAAGATGTGAAGTTTTTGGTAAGTGGGAAGTTGTGGAATAGGTAGAAAAATGATGAACAGTTGAAAGTTGGAATGGGTTGAATCGGTTGAAAAATGTAGAAATGAGAAGGAGAAACGGAAATATTGGAGAATTGGGTGTGAATTTCAAAATAAAAGATGTGAAGTTTTTGGTAAGTGGGAAGTTGTGGAATAGGTAGAAAAATGATGAACAGTTGAAAGTTGGAATGGGTTGAATCGGTTGAAAAATGTAGAAATGAGAAGGGAAAAGGAATTGGGTGTGAATTTCAAAATAAAAGATGTGAAGCTTTTGGTAAGTGGGAAGTTGTGGAATCAGTAGAAAAATAATGAACAGTTGAAAGTTGGAATGGGTTGAATCGGTTGAAAAATGTAGAAATTAGAGTAGAAAAACGAAATTTTAGAGAATTTTGGTTGAATTTCAAAATAAAAGATGTGAAGTTTTTGGTAAGTGGGACGTTGTGGAATAGGTAGGCAAAAGATGAACAGTTGAAAGTTGGAACGAGTTGAATCGGTTGAAAAATGTAGAAGTTAGAGGTGAAAAACGAAATTTTGTGAAAATTTGTCGGAATTTTTAACGTGAAAACGTGAAATTTTCGAATTTGGGAATTTTGGGAATGTCGAGAATCCTTCCGAATGTGATTAGAATGTGCTGAATGATGTGAATTTCAAATTGGAACGACGTAAATGTGAAATGTCGAATGTGCCATTAAGAATGAATGGGGAAAAATTTGTCGGAATTTTGGGAATTTTGCGGAATCGGAAAATTTTCGGAACGAGCAAAATACAAGCGCTCGTCGCGTGAATATTTGGAATACGTGAAAAGTGGAATGGAGTGAATCGGATGAATTATGTGGAAGATGAAACGTGTCAAAAAAGTGTGGAGAAACGTAGAGAATAATAATAATAACTAGAATTTTGCAATTTCTGGAGAAATTGCGTGTGAAGGCGAAATGTATGAATAACTTTTTCGGGGAATGCTGCCGAGCGATGTTGAAACGTGTTGAATTACTTGAGAAATGTAGAATATTTGGAGAATTTGTGGTGAATTTCAAAATTGAAAGTTTGGAATATTTGGTAAGTGGGAAGTTGTGGAATAGGTAGGCAAAAGATGAACAGTTGAAAGTTGGAATGGGTTGAATCGGTAGAAAAATGTAGAAGTTAGAGTAGAAAAACGAAATTTTGGAGAATTTGGTTGAATTTTAAATTTGGAATTGTTGGTAAGTGGGAAGTTGTGGAATAGGTAGGCAAAAGATGAACAGTTGAAAGTTGGAACGGGTTGAATCAGTTAAAAAATGTAGAAGTTAGAGCAAATGTTGAATCCCCATAGAGAATGAATGGGAAAATAAAAAAAAGCAATTGCGCCAAAATCTTTCTAGATTTGGAACAAAACCAAAAAAAACGGCCTCAGGAGGTTCACTTTTGGGGTAAAAATGTTGAAACGGGTTAAATCGGACAAAAAACGAAGACGTTAGCGCAAATGTAGCTATTTGGGGCACTTAGTGTTGAAATAAGGTCACTTCCGGCTTGATTCGGGTCATTTCCGGTCTAATTTGGGTCACTTCCGGTTTATTTGGGTCACTTCCGGTTTAAAACAGGTCACTTCCGGTTTAGCTGAGGTCACTTCCGGTTTATTTGGGGTCATTTCCGGTTCATTTTGGGTCACTTCCGGTTTGATTTGGGGTCACTTCCGGTTTACCAGAGGTCACTTCCGGTCTATTTGGGGTCACTTCCGGTCTACTTGGGGTCACTTCCGGTTTATTTGGGTCACTTCCGGTTCGTCTGTGGTCACTTCCGGTTTATTAGGGGTCATTTCCGGTCTAAAAGGGTCACTTCCGGTACATTTGGGGTCACTTCCGGTTTGATTTGGGGTCACTTCCGGTTTAGCTGAGGTCACTTCCGGTTTATTTGGGGTCATTTCCGGTCTAAAAAGGTCACTTAAGGTTCATTTGGGGTCACTTCCGGTTTGATTTGGGGTCACTTCCGGTTTACCTGAGGTCACTTCCGGTCTATTTGGGGTCACTTCCGGTCTATTTGGGGTCACTTCCGGTTTATTTGGGTCACTTCCGGTTTAATTTGGGTCACTTCCGGTTCGTCTGAGGTCACTTCCGGTTTATTAGGGGGTCATTTCCGGTCTAAAAAGGTCACTTCCGGTACATTTGGGGTCACTTCCGGTTTGATTTGGGGTCACTTCCGGTTTACCTGAGGTCACTTCCGGTCTATTTGGGGTCACTTTCGGTTTGATTTGGGGCACTTCCGGTTCATTGTGGGTTCATTGGTGGCACTTCAGGGTCATCCAAGATGGCCGCCACACTGGAATTGGGGGTCAAGGGTTGAATTGTGTAAGCATAGTGGAAGTGGGGGTGAATGGGAGTGAATGTGGGAAGAATAAGGTGAATTAAGTGAATAAATTTGGAATGGGTTGAATCGGTTGAAAAATGTAGAAATGAGAAGGGAAAAAGGAATTGGGTGTGAATTTCAAAATAAAAGATGTGAAGTTTTTGGTAAGTGGGAAGTTGTGGAATAGGTAGAAAAATGATGAACAGTTGAAAGTTGGAATGGGTTGAATCGGTTGAAAAATGTAGAAATGAGAAGGGAAAAAGGAATTGGGTGGGAATTTCAAAATAAAAGATGTGAAGTTTTTGGGACGTGGGAAGTTGTGGAATAGGTAGAAAAATGATGAACAGTTGAAAGTTGGAATGGGTTGAATCGGTTGAAAAATGTAGAAATGAGAAGGAGAAAAGGAAATATTGGAGAATTGGGTGTGAATTTCAAAATAAAAGATGTGAAGGTTTTGGTAAGTGGGAAGTTGTGGAATAGGTAGAAAAATGATGAACAGTTGAAAGTTGGAATGGGTTGAATCGGTTGAAAAATGTAGAAATGAGAAGGGAAAAGGAATTGGGTGTGAATTTCAAAATAAAAGATGTGAAGCTTTTGGTAAGTGGGAAGTTGTGGAATCAGTAGAAAAATAATGAACAGTTGAAAGTTGGAATGGGTTGAATCGGTTGAAAAATGTAGAAATTAGAGTAGAAAAACGAAATTTTAGAGAATTTTGGTTGAATTTCAAAATAAAAGATGTGAAGTTTTTGGTAAGTGGGACGTTGTGGAATAGGTAGGCAAAAGATGAACAGTTGAAAGTTGGAACGAGTTGAATCGGTTGAAAAATGTAGAAGTTAGAGGTGAAAAACGAAATTTTGTGAAAATTTGTCGGAATTTTTAACGTGAAAACGAGAAATTTTCGAATTTGGGAATTTTGGGAATGTCGAGAATCCTTCCGAATGTGATTAGAATGTGCTGAATGATGTGAATTTCAAATTGGAACGACGTAAATGTGAAATGTCGAATGTGCCATTGAGAATGAATGGGGAAAAATTTGTCGGAATTTGGGGAATTTTGCGGAAACGGAAAATTTTCGGAACGAGAAAAATGGAAGCGCTCATCGCGTGAATATTTGGAATACGTGAAAAGTGGAATGGAGTGAATCGGATGAATTATGCGGAAGATGAAACTGGACAAAAAAGTGTGGAGAATAAAAGAGAATAATAATAATAACTAGAATTTTGCAATTTCTGGAGAAATTGCGTGTGAAGGCGAAATGTATGAATAACTTTTTCGGGGAATGCTGCCGAACGATGTTGAAACGTGTTGAATTACTTGAGAAATGTAGAATATTTGGAGAATTTGTGGTGAATTTCAAAATTGAAAGTTTGGAATATTTGGTAAGTGGGAAGTTGTGGAATTGGTAGGCAAAAGATGAACAGCTGAAAGTTGGAATGGGTTGAATCGGTTGAAAAATGTAGAAATTAGAGTAGAAAAACGAAATTTTGGAGAATTTGGTTGAATTTCGAATTTGGAATTTTTGGTAAGTGGGAAGTTGTAGAATAGGTAGATGTACAGTTGAAAGTTGGAACGGGTTGAATCAGTTAAAAAATGTAGAAGTTAGAGCAAATGTTGAATCCCCATAGAGAATGAATGGGTAAATAAAAAAAAGCAATTGCGCCAAAATCTTTCTAAATTTTGAACAAAACAAAAAAAACGGCCTCAGGAGGTTCACTTTTGGGGTAAAAATGTTGAAACGGGTTAAATCAGACAAAAAAAGAAAAAGTTAGCGCAAATGTAGCTATTTGGGCCACTCAGTGTTAAAATAAGGTCACTTCCGGTTTGATTCGGGTCACTTCCGGTCTAGTTTGGGTCACTTCCGGTTTATTTGGGTCACTTCCGGTTTAAAACAGGTCACTTCCGGTTTAGCTGAGGTCACTTCCGGTTTATTTGGGGTCATTTCCGGTCTAAAAAGGTCACTTCCGGTTGATTTGGGGTCACTTCCGGTTTGATTTGGGGTCACTTCCGGTTTACCAGAGGTCACTTCCGGTCTATTTGGGGTCACTTCCGGTTTATTTGGGTCACTTCCGGTTTAATTTGGGTCACTTCCGGTTCGTCTGAGGTCACTTCCGGTTTATTAGGGGTCATTTCCGGTCTAAAAAGGTCACTTCCGGTACATTTGGGGTCACTTCCGGTTTGATTTTGGGTCACTTCCGGTTTACCTGAGGTCACTTCCGGTCTATTTGGGGACACTTTCGGTTTGATTTGGGGCACTTCCGGTTCATTCTGGGTTCATTGGTGGCACTTCTGGGTCATCCAAGATGGCCGCCACACTGGAATTGGGGGTCAAGGGTTGAATTGTGTAAGCATAGTGGAAGTGGGGGTGATTGGGAGTGAATGTGGTAAGCATAAGATGAATAAAGGGAATAAATGTGGAATGGGTTGAATCGGTCGAAAAATGTAGAAATTAGAGTGGAAAAACGAAATTTTGGAGAATTTGGTTGAATTTCAAATGTGAAAGTTCGGAATTTTTGGTAAGTGGGAAGTTGTGGAATAGGTAGGCAAAAGATGAACAGTTGAAAGTTGGAATGGGTTGAATCGGTTGAAAAATGTAGAAATTAGAGTGGAAAAACTGAATTTTGGAGAATTTTGGTTGAATTTCAAATTTGAAAATTTGGAATTTTTGGTAAGTGGGAAGTTGTGGAATAGGTAGGCAAAAGATGAACAGTTGAAAGTTGGAATGGGTTGAATCGGTTGAAAAATGTAGAAGTTAGAGGTGAAAAACGAAATTTTGTGAAATGTCGAATGTGCCATTAAGAATGGATGGGGAAAAATTTGTCGGAATTTTGGGAATTTTGCGGAATCGGAAAATTTTCGGAACGAGAAAAATGGAAGCGCTCATCGCGTGAATATTTGGAATACGTGGAAAGTGGAATGGAGTGAATCGGATGAATTATGTGGAAGATGAAAGTGGACAAAAAAGTGTGGAGAATAAAAGAGAATAATAATAATAATAATAATAGAGAATGGTGTAGAATAACATATGTGTGAAGGCCTTCGCCTTCACACAATAATAATAATAGAGAATGGTGTAGAATAACATATGTGTGAAGGCCTTCGCCTTCACACAATAACTAGAATTGCAATTTCGGAAGAAATTGCGTGTGAAGGCGAAGGCAGATGTTAAGTTACAAACGTTAAGCGTTAAAAATGATGAGCGGGAAGAATACAAAGGGAAAATAGATAATTGTGAAATAAATGGGAAAATGTTACAAATACATGTTACAAAAAGGTACAAATGATAAGCGTTAAAAATGAAACGTTACAAATGTTACAAAAAAGGTACAAATGATAAGCGTTGAAAATCATAAGGGGGAAGAATAAAGAGTAAAATAATTTATGACTCCCAATGTGGGAATCGAACCCACTACAGGAAACTGGCTCGGGCTGACATTTCCATTGTGTTTCCGACTGAGCTAATGAGGATCCTTCCTTCTTGCTGGTTGAATTTGGTTAATGTAATGAATGTGTTTGTTGAATGCGAATGCGTAATCAAAGTGGTGGAAATTGCTTAATGTAATGAATGTTGAATGCGAATGACAAAAGTTACAAATGATAAGCGTTGAAAATGATAAGCGGGAAGAATAAAGAGTAAAATAATTAATGACGCCCAATGTGGGAATCGAACCCACTACAGGAAACTGGCTCGGGTTGACATTGCCATTAAGAATGAATGGGGAAATAAAAGGCACAAATTTGCTAATTACTTAAAAACGGTAAATGTTATGAACGCGAAAAATACTGGCAAGCGTGCCATGAATTTTTGGAACGTGTGAAAGGTTGAACGAGGTGAATCGGTTGAAGCATATGGGAGTAGTTAGATGTCAAAAAAGTGGGAGGAATAAGTTGTTTAATAATAAAGTACAATATCAATGTGTGAAGGCCTTCGCCTTCACACAATAATAGAGAATGGTGTAGAATAACATATGTGTGAAGGCCTTCGCCTTCACACAATAAAGTTAATGGAGTAGAATAACATAAGTGTGAAGGCCTTCGCCTTCACACAATAACTAGAATTTGCAATTCCTGAAGGAATTGCGTGTGAAGGTGAAGAAGTTGAATAAATATTGAAGGAATGTTGCAGAATGATGTTGAAACGAGTTGAATCGGTTGAAAAATGTAGAAATGAGAAGGGAAAAAGGAACTGGGTGTGAATTTCAAAATAAAAGATTGAAGTTTTTGTTAAGTTGTGGAATAGGTAAAGAAATGATGAACAGTTGAAAGTTGAAATGGGTTGAATCGGTTGAAAAATGTAGAAATGAGAAGGGAAAAAGGAAGTGGGTGTGAATTTCAAAATAAAAGATGTGAAGTTTTTGGTAAGTGGGAAGTTGTGGAATAGGTAGAAAAATGATGAACAGTTGAAAGTTGGAATGGGTTGAATCGGTTGAAAAATGTAGAAATGAGAAGGGAAAAAGGAATTGGGTGTGAATTTCAAAATAAAAGATGTGAAGTTTTTGGTAAGTGGGAAGTTGTGGAATAGGTAGAAAAATGATGAATAGTTGAAAGTTGGAATGGGTTGAATCGGTTGAAAAATGTAGAAATGAGAAGGGAAAAAGGAATTGGGTGTGAATTTCAAAATAAAAGAAGTGAAGTATTTGGTAAGTGGGAAGTTGTTGAATAGGTAGAAAAATGATGAACAGTTGAAAGTTGGAATGGGTTGAATCGGTTGAAAAATGTAGAAATTAGAGTAGAAAAAAGGAAATTTTAGAGAATTTTGGTTGAATTTCAAAATAAAAGATGTGAAGTTTTTGGTAAGTGGGAAGTTGTGGAATAGGTAGAGAAAAGATGAACAGTTGAAAGTTGGAATGGGTTGAATCGGTTGAAAAATGTAGAAATTAGAGTAGAAAAAAGGAAATTTTAGAGAATTTTGGTTGAATTTCAAAATAAAAGATGTGAAGTTTTTGGTAAGTGGGAAGTTGTGGAATAGGTAGAGAAAAGATGAACAGTTGAAAGTTGGAATGGGTTGAATCGGTTGAAAAATGTAGAAATGAGAAGGGAAAAGGGAAAAAGGAATTGGGTGTGAATTTCAAAATAAAAGATGAAAACGTGAAAATGTTGAATTTGGCAAGTTTGGGAATGTCCCCAATGTGATTTGAATGTGTTGAATTATGTGAATATCAAACTGGAACAACGTAAATGTGAAATGTTGAATCTGCCATTAAGAATGAATGGGGCAAAAATCGCCATAAATTTGTGAATTATGCGAAAACGGAAAATTTTTGGAACGAGAAAAATGTGAGCACACTTGCCATGAATATTTGGAATAAGTGAAAAGTGGAATGGAGTGAATCGGTTGAAGTATGTGGAAGTAGTTAAGCGCCAAAAAAGTGAGCGGAATAAGTTGTATAATAATAAAGTACAGGAATAACAATAGTGTGAAGGTCTTCACCTTCACACTAATAATAGAGAATGGTGTAGAACAGGGGTCACCAAACTACGGCCCGCCAACCCTGAATAAATTGTATTATTAAACTTTTTTTTTTTTTTTGCTCATTTTGCCTGCAATGACTGCGTTTCCCCAGTAGATGGGGAAGCGCTCGCCTGCGCATTTACTACCGGAAGCCGTGTCAGAAAGCTCGGTGCACACTCACAAGTGCGTGTACGGACATGGCGCACTCGCGCTCTATTTGTATCAGTCCCGAATTTAGAGCGTGGGCTGTGACGACAGCATTCTTGTAATTTGCGCGCTGAGCTTTCAGATGCAGTTTTGCGCTAAAGCCACCCACAAACCTTCCCCTGGAATCCTTCCGTTAAAATGTCGCCCAAGTAAAGCAGTGCCGAGCGTTTAAAAGAGTTGCCAATTTGGCTCGACGTACGCGACGTGACGTTCAGCCACATGAACGTCAACATCTACCCGTCACAGATCGAGGTAAACGGACCAACACCTCGGATCTCGCCTAAGAATTGCCACAACAAATTTTACTCCAGACTATGACGCACTATCAAACTTTAACAAAAATGACAGCAGTGTCTACAAGCCTACTGGAACCTACAAAAGGATTATAAGGAAGGAACACAAGAACTTTAAGAGACTGCTCATATGTGTCAGAGAGGTTCTGCTCTGACAACTGAGCTGAACTTTTATCTGTTAAGATTGTGCATGGCACAACAGAAAGTTAATGTTCCATGTTTTTTTTTCTATGAAGAACCCAGAGAGAGTTATTTAGTTATTTATTTCCTGTTTTTTCTGTGAAGAACTCAGAGAGGGTTTAGTTATTATTTATTTCATTAATAGTGTTATTATTTGTTTCCTGACTTTTTTTCTGTAAAGAACCTGGAAAGGGTTATTAAATAACCGTTATTTGGTTATGTGTGGCTTTCTGGAAAACAATAATTTTTTTAAGCTCCCCTACGATCGTCACACTTTTTCTGTTACAAACTGCCACCGGCCCGCCATCAGAGAAGGGAAAGGTTATGTGGCCCTCACAGGAAAAAGTTTGGGGACCCCTGGTGTAGAATAACATATGTGTGAAGGCCTTCGCCTTCACACAATTACTTGTTTAACTTTTATTTAAGGTTTTAGCAACATCAAAGGCCACTATTCTATAACAAGGCCTATACAGTCACATGAACACCTAATTGAGTCTTGGAAATATGAACTTCTGCTCCTTTCTGGCCGTACCACCAAGTTTTGTGGTGTGGTGTGAACACATACCGTAAATTCCGGACGATAAGCCGTGACTTTTTTCCAAAATTTTGAACCCTGCGGCTTATAGTCAGGTGCGGCTTATATAAGGATTTTTTCGTGGTTTTTGTGATGACTTGATCACTTCGAGATTCAAGATTTAAGAGTTTTTTATTCGCCATGTTTGAGCGTGCCAAACAAGGAATTTTACATTTAGGTGACTAACAACACTCAGGACATGTGAAAAATGGCAAAAAAAATAAAAAATAGATTTCACTTTTATACACTGCGGTATCTTGAAGAAAAAAACAACAAAAATACTATTTTGAAACACTACTATGGCTGCTGCTTATTCTGGCTGTGTTGCTTATGACTAGGGGTGTAAATCGCGGGTTTTGTCACGATACGATATCATAACGATACAAAGACGCACGATAAGATATTTGCCGATATCTTAAAGCCTGCTGTGATTCATTCATGATACATCACGATATAGTGCTCTACGATCGATATAGAACAATATCCTGATTTACAACAATTCATACGCAAAATCAACAAGGTACTGCAAACTCTTTATTTAGGAAATTACAAAGTGCTTCCAAACGAATGACTTGAAGCCCAAAGGCGAGCGAATTTCCTCGTCTTCTTGGACACTAGCCATAGCATCAGCCCAGGAGCCGCGTAGTTGTCGGCTCCCCTTTCACGTGCCTGCTCTGCTCACAACACAACACAACACAACACGCCGCGCACTGCTCCCGGAAAGAGGAAGCAAGCAACAATGAACTGGATTTCAAAATAAAGTCGCGTCTAATGTCCGAGGTCAAAAACGGGCGATATAGATCGATGTTTACGTTTAGCATCGATGCCAACAAATCGTAGCGCGATTAATCGATGTGTATCGATAAATCGTTACACCCCTACTTGTGACTATTATGAGCTTTAGTAGGAATGCACGCTAGGTGACCTGCGTCAAAGGGCTCTAAACCCTTTCTCTTACTCTGCCATGTGACTCAGAGATTACACAAAGCAGTGGCGCTGTTTGGACCATCTGCATTGTATTAAAACCCAATCAATCAGCATTTAAATTAAATTCTTCTGACATTTTGCTCATCAAAAACGAGTTGTAATGAACGTGAACTTTTAATGCATTTTATTCAGAAGGTTACTTTGAACCCCGAGGCTTAAATGGCGGCGCGGAGTATTTATGGATTTTTACGGCCTCCAGGGGGCGCTCTTGCAGGAAGCAAGTCGCTCTTGCTTCTTATTCTTCTTCTTATTCTTATTACCGTTTTTTTCCGTGTATAATGCGCCCCCATGTATAATACGCACCCTAAAAATGGCATGTTGATGCTGGAAAAAATCCTGTACCCATGTATAATACGCACCCAGTTTTTATGAATTTTTTTTAAATGTTTTTCTTTTTTTTTTTAAGTCCCAATGATCGTCACACACGCAGGGAGGCAATGGGTCCCATTTTTATAGTCTTTGGTATGGTCTTAATTAGGCTGGATGTAATTTTTTTTGTTGGCGTTGATTTCTCCGACTGCCCGTAAAGGCACCACCGCGCTCAGTGCGGACATGTGAAAAAGGCGTGCGGACGTGAAAAAGGCGGCTCTGTATGGGAGAGACGTTGAAGAAGAATAAAAACACCCTTGGAAACCAAAACTTGCCCCTCGTCGTGACTCGGAGCCGCAACAAATGTTTCGGATTTGTGTAGGGTACATTGTGACAGCAAACGAGCAGGTGATCGAGCAAGCGTCTGATACGAGAGCATTGCGGTCGTATGGAGCGTGTTTAAAGTGAACAGCAGAGACGAAAGGAACAGGGCAAAGTGTTGTAATACGCATTTTGTTATTTGCTGATTGAAACTGCTAATTAAACTGTGAATTAAAACTAATAGGAAGAAAACAACTCTCGCTCTTTATATAGCTGACGTGTCTTGCGCATCCGTTCTGCGCATGGGATCCATAGTGCGCATGCGCAGTCATACTGCCTCCGTATGACGTCCGGTCCGCGATGGAGATTAAAAAACAAACAATATTTGACAATAACACACCATCAAGGATTGCACCATCGCATCAAACGATGTGTCGTCAATTATGAATTTTACTGACTAAGTGTGTTGGCCAGGATGGCTGAATGCGATGCGCTATTGACAACAAACAAGAAGAAAGGTGATTTCAAGTTTGATTTCGAGGGAGATTTGTCATGTCTCGTCCCCAGTTTTGCTATGTGTCTAGGTTGCCATAGTTTCTGTTCGCGTCGCCCCTCTCTTCCTGTGTCACCTCAATCGATGTAACGTGTTTTGTATTTAAGTCCTGTCTGCCCCTCGCTCACCGTCGGATCATTGCATGTGTTACTGTCATGATGTCTGTTTGGTTTCTGTTCCTGTCTTTGGTAATGTCACCCTGTCCTTTTGTTCCACGTCTTTGTCGGTCAGTCCTGTTGTTGGTTTTGTTGTACCATGATTTTCTTAAAAAAAAAAAAATTGTACCCATGTATAATGCGCACCCCAGATTTTAGGACAATAAACTAGTTAAATTTCGCGCATTATACACGGAAAAAAACGGTATTTCTTCTTTGTTTGTCAGCGAGACAGACGAAGAAGAAATAATAAGAAATAATGCGCCGAAGAAGACGTGCTAGTTTGTGTTTTGAACATTTCGCGCATCACGCACACACCCTCATGGAAAACACACGAAGAAATGCATTTGATGCAGCTTTTAAGTTAAAAGCAGTCAATTTGGCTGTCAAATAGGGAAATAGAGCTTAAATGACGGCGCGGCGTATTAATGGATTTTTACGGCCTCCGGGGCGCTCTAGCAGGAAGCAAGAGCGAGACAGATGAAGAAGAGATAATGCGCCGAAGAAGACGTGCTAGTTTGTCAAGACGGTTGCGTCACCCTTTTCTCTATTTCGTGGTCCCGTCTACTCTTTAGCTATACGTGTCGCTCGCTAGTTTAATGTAATTTAGCGCTTCGTGCATGAATAAAATTACCATGAACAGACCCTCATCACACTCGAAGAAATGCATAAAAGCGACGACGAAAGAGAGACTGAGAAAGTGTGAGGCGAAGGATATCTAACGCTATTCCAATCGGACGCTGAAGAGGAAGGCTTCAATGGTTTCACCATTGCACAGGAGGAAGATGAAGACGATGAAGCTCTTTTTTTTACTTTTACTGGTATGTTTTTTAACGAGCCCTGTTGGTGCTGTACTACCGTGTTGCTGCTGTGTTACCGCCGCGTTTCAGTGACTTTCACCGGGTATGTTTTTTTTAATCCAGCCCTATTAGTCTTGTGTTACTTCCGTGTTGCTGCGGTATTACTGCCGCGGCACGAGCAGTGTTTGGAAAGAAATGTTAAGGTATGTTATTAAAACTTTAACTTAGCTTTCTGTGTCCAGTCTTTGTTAATAACTCGCGTTGGAAAGAAATGTAAAGGTATGTTATTAAAACTTTAAAAAAGCTTTCTGTGTCCAGTCTTTCTTTGTTAATAACTCGTGTGCACACTTCCGTGTTGCTGCGGTACTACTGCTGCGTCACAGGCAATGTTTAGAAAGACATGTTAAAGTATGTTATTAAAACTTTAAAAAGGCTTTCTGTGAACGGTCTTTCTTTGTAAAAAAACGTGTGTGCACGTGCGGCTTATAGTCCGGTGCGGCTTATATAAGACAAAAAACTAAAATATCCCCCAATTTTAGCTGGTGCGGCTTATAGTCCGGTGCGGCTAATAGTACGGAATTCACGGTAGGCTACTCAGAACAAAATGTTGGATGGGTGGGTGGGGTTTGGATGGATGGATGGATGGATGGATATAACTTCTGTAAAGTGCGTGTGCCATTTGTTTCCATAGTCACAAATAGAAAATAATGGAAAGTGGTCCATGATGTCACTTAAAATACCACTAGTTAGTTCTGTATCTAGTACATTTGTGACAATGTTGACTATTAGAGTGGCACTGCTCTCTGGTATTCTTGTAGGTTTGGTAATCAATGGGCAGAAACCAAATGAGTACATTAAATTCACAAAGTCGTCGGTTACAGCATGACCTTAGTAGGTAAATACTGAAGTCTCCACATAGGAATACTTCCTTTTGTTTTGATTTTGCAAGCATTTCGTTAACATGTTCATTCAACACCTCCATATTGGCACCTGGGCATATTTAGAGCCAAGATATAGTTTTTTTTGCCTTCGTCCCGGCCTGATTTCGACTGTTAGACATTCACAAACATTTTCGCCATTGACTAATGTTTCAAACCAAATATTGTTTTCAATTTAGAGTGCGACTCCACCACCCGTTTTGTTGCTTCTGCATTTGTGGACTGATTTATATCCTTCAAGGTGGAAGTTCGTTGTCTCTGTAGTTTCCTTGGTCCACGTTTCCAATGATGTTAAAAGGCTTGTCAAATGTCTGAAGATAGTCCTGGACTTTTTTGGCATGTAAACTACTGTTGAAGTGGATTATGGACCATTTACTTTCCACATTTATGTAGTTGTTGAATTGACCTTCCGAGTTGTATGCACAATTTTCCAATCCATTTCCGTAATAGTGAAAGTCTGGGTTAATAGCTTCCTTTGGATCATTTGCCGTTGGATGAATTTTTATTTCCAATTTAATTTTATCAGGCAGCACGGTGTGGCACTGGTTCGGAGGGTGAGATTCCACCTCCGGCCCTCCCTATGTGGAGTTTGCATGTTCACTCGTGCCTGCGTGGGTTTTCTCCGGGTCCTCCGGTTTCCTCCCACATCCCAAAAACATGCTTGGCAATGATGAGAGGTTTAGCAGATTATTATACCTTAATAGGTAGCTGTCTAGCTTCTGCAAAAATCTGGGACTGCAGTTTGTAGCTAATTGTTCCTCTTTCTGGGGCTGCCTTAACCTGCTGAAGATGGACGGCCTTCACCCTAACCAGGAAGGCACCATCACCCTTTCGAGACATAGTTTACAGTTCGAGGCATTCATGAGGTGACTATGCATTTGCCAAACCGCAGGTTGCCATCAGTCATATTTCAATGTCACAAAATAATGAGAAATTGTGTTTTCAGTCACTAAAAGGAGACACACACACACACAAATCCTATTTTCATGTCCCTTGTGAAATCTGTGGCTGCACTATACCTGTTTGGCAGAAGAGACTATGCTGGCTATATCCTGAATGCGGTTGTCTAGGAAGTTCCAAGTGTCCTGGAAGTCTGGGGAGGAGTCCTGAAGCATCACAAGCTCAGTGGTGTTATAGATGCCAGTCAGTGCTGCTCTTTTAGTGTACCAATTCATCTATACAAATGGAAATGAGAGACAAGTTAAATGGAACCGTGTATATTATTGACATTCATCTTCCGAACTGGGTCGCGAGCGTGGAGCCTATTCCAAGAGCGGTAGGAGGGGTACACCGTGAATTGGTTGCCAGGCAATCCCAGGTCACACACAAACAAACAAACAAAACACAAACAAACAAACAAATGTCCACAGTCACGGACAATTTGGAATGGTAAATCGGCCTACCATTTACGTTTTTGGGATGTGGGAGAAAACATGCAAATTCCAAATTGTACGTTTTTTGTGTGTCAATAAATGTATATGAAACCATTTAAGTACATATTTTATTATTAGAACAATAATTGTTTCAAACATGTAAATAATACATTAATAGTATAAATGACAGAAAATTTTGTATAAATATTGAAAATATAAATATTATACGTGTGTGCGTGTAACATGTTAACAAGAAGTACTGGGCAGGCTAACGAGTTAGTGGAAAGATGCTAATTCGCGATCGTGCTAACACGCGAAAACGATCTGCTAAAGTAATTTAAACAAACATTTGGAGCAGTACTACATTGTCGTAAAGGTTAGACACATGTAATCGTTCAGTGAAATTTGCTGACGACACGACTCTGATGGGTCTCATCACCAAGGGCGACGAGACTCAATACAGGTCGGAGGTCGACCTTCTGACCACATGGTGCAGGGACAACAACCTCCTGCTGAACGTCAGCAAGACCAAGGAGATTGTTGTTGACTTCCGGAAGGGTCATACCCAACACCTGCCACTGACCATCGACGGTGCTGTAGTGGAGAGAGTGAGCAGCACCAGATTCCTGGGGGTGCACATCAGTGAAGACCTCTCCTGGACCACCAACACTGCATCACTGGCAAAGAAAGCTCAGCACCGCCTGTACTTCCTGCGGAAACTCAGGCGAGTAAGTGCTCCACCAGCCATCATGAACACATTCTACCGTGGCACCATTGAGAGCGTCCTCTCCAGTTGTATCGCTGTGTGGGGTGGAAGCTGCACTGAATACAACATGAAGGCCCTGCAGCGCATAGTGAACACAGCTGGTAGGATTATTGGTGCTTCACTCCCCTCCCTGAAGGACATTTACACCTCCCATCTCACACACAAGGTGACCACGATTGTGAGTGATGTGAGTCACCCCGCTCACACTCTGTTTGATCTACTGCCCTCTGGGAAGAGGTACAGAAGCTTGCGCTCCAGCACTAGCAGACTCACCAACAGCTTCATACTCCAGGCTGTTAGGATCCTGAACTCTCCGCCCCCTCGGCTGCATAACGTCCTGGCTTTTTGGGCCATGTTGGCTGCCTTGCATTTCTCCTGTATTTTTGCGCTATATTCTGACTGTCTGCTGTATGCACCATTGCTCCATTTCAACCCTGTTGCTCTTATTTATGTATTTATTATTTATTCATTGCTCTTATTTATTCACTGTATGTGCCTTCTTGTTTTTACTTTCTGTATTGTTTACTTGACTGTTTTGTTTGTCCGTAGAATAATATAATATAAATATAATAATATAATATAATATAATATAATATAATATAATATAATATAATATAATATAATATAATATAATATAATATAATATAATATAATATAATATATAATATAATATACCGTAATTTCCGGACTATAAATCGCGTTTTTTTTCATAGTTTGGGTGGGGGGGGCGCCTTATACTCAGGAGCGACTTATATATGTTTTTACTTGATCATTAACACATCACTTACTTATAGTTGACCACTTCACATGTTATTTTTAGTATAGTTGATCACTTCACATGCTTTGATATCTTTATCTTGAACATATTCAAAACATGAAAAATAGACAGAAAAAAACAAATAAAGTAATTAACACTTTAAAGCGCCATATGCTCTGGACATGTCCTCTGTCACCAGGATGACATAAAGGACGAGAAATTTGATCGATGGATTTAATGATTTGGAGTGACACAAATGGTTTGATAATATTGTTGTTTATGTGATAGTTATTTAAAATATACCGTTTTTTTTCGTGTATAATGCGCAAAATTTAACTTATTTATTGTCCTAAAATCTGGGGTGCGCATTATACATGGGTACAAAAAATTTTTAAATTTTTTTTTTTTTAATTATTTATTGTATTTTATTTTTTTAAGAAAGTCATGGTACAACAAAACACACAACAGGACTGACCGACAAAGACGTGGAACAAAAAGACAGGGTGACATTACCAAAGACAGGAACAGAAACCAAACAGACATCATGACAGTAACACATGCAATGATCCGACGGTGAGCGAGGGGCAGACAGGACTTAAATACAAAACACGTTACATCGATTGAGGTGACACAGGAAGAGAGGGGCGACGCGAACAGAAACTATGGCAACCTAGACACATAGCAAAACTGGGGACGAGACAAGACAAATCTCCCTCGAAATAAAACTTGAAATCACCTTTCTTCTTGTTTGTTGTCAATCGCGCATCGCATTCAGCCATCCTGCCCAACACACTTACTCAGTAAAATTCATAATTGACGACACATCGTTTGATGCGATGGTGCAATCCTTGATGGTGTGTTATTGTCAAATATTGTTTGTTTTTTAATCTCCATCGCGGACCGGACGTCATACGGAGGCCGCCATTACAGATGCGCAGAACGGATGCGCAAGACACGTCAGCTATATAAAGAGCGAGAGTTGTTTTCTTCCTATTAGTTTCAATTCACAGTTTAATTAGCAGTTTCAATCAGCAAATAACAAAATGCGTATTACAGGTAATATTTTATTTCACAACACTTTGCCTTGTTCCTTTCGTCTCTGCTGTTCACTTCAAACACGCTCCATACGACCACAATGCTCTCGTATCAGACGCTTGCTCGATCACCTGCTCGTTTGCTGTCTGTCACAATGTACCCTCCACAAATCCGAAACATTTGTTGCGGCTCCGAGTCACGACGAGGGGCAAGTTTTGGTTTCCAAGGGTGTTTTTATTCCTCTTCAAAGTCTCTCCGATACAGAGCCGCCTTTTTCACGTCCGCACGCCTTTTTCACATGTGCGCACGGAGCGCGGTGGTGCGTTTACGGGCAGTCGGAGAAATCAACGCCAACAAAAAAAATTACATCCAGCCTAGTTAAGACCATACCAAAGACTATAAAAATGGGACCCATTGCCTCCCTGCGTGTGTGACGATCATTGGGACTTAAAAAAAATAAAATAAAATAAATTAAAAAAAAAAAAATTAAAAAATTGGGTGCGTATTATACATGGGTACAGGATTTTTTCCAGCATCAACATGCCATTTTTAGGGTGCGTATTATACATGGGGGTGCATTATACACGGAAAAAAACGGTAGTTTATATACAGTGCCTTGCGAAAGTATTCGGCCCCCTTGAACCTTTCAACATTTCAGGCTTCAAACATAAAGATACAAAAGTTTAATTTTTTGTCAAGAATCAACAACAGGTGGGACACAAACGTGAAGTGGAACAAAATTTATTGGATAATTTAAACTTTTTTAACAAATAAAAAACTGAAAAGTGGGGCGTGCAATATTATTCGGTCCCTTGCGCTAATACTTTGTAGCCCCACCTTTTGCTGCAATTACAGCTGCAAGTCGCTTGGGGTATGTCTCTACCAGTTTTGCACATCGAGAGACTGGAATTCTTGCCCATTCTTCTGTTAGAAAAATGTATATATATGTTATCATGCGTTCTCTAATCAATGCTTTACCGCAATATTACTGCAATATATGCTTGCTGTTTGGCCTTGTTGTTTTTATGATGTACCACAGAAGAGAAAAGTTACAGCTGGGTCAGGAGAGAGGTTACAGCTGGGTCAGACAGGACGCAGCTGACAACTCAGCAAAAAGAAGACATCTACCGAGACAGTTCTATTCTAACAAAGACCACTTTGTTAAACAACATGCCTCATTGCTGTCTTCCACCCCAGATGAAGCTACAAGTGACCATCATTGTCAGGGTTTTCCAAACTATCTTGATCGTAAGATTATGTTGGTGCGTATCCAGTAATAAATAACATAGCTTGTCACATCCTACACAATGTCGTAAAACAGCCCTTGCTATGTTTTGACAAGAGGTCAAGGGCTTTCTCTTCTCAACTCAAAACTCCTTTTCCCACATGTTCTTATCAGCCTAACACCTTGTGATTTTTTGCTTACGAGGCAAAGCCCACGTGCTTTCCCCCTTCCTTTAGGGGCTTTTGTCTCACGATTGTGTTTAGGGCAAATCCAAATAAAAAGAGCGGGAGTGCATACAGATATTTAGTGTAGTGAGATTGTTGTAAGCTATCTGTACTGCACTCCTCCTGAGAAAAGACTTAATATTCTGTCTCACTTGTGGTTTGTTTGCTGTTGCTCTTCTCTTAATAGTTATTCAGTCAGTGAATTAAACCTGACATCTTCTTTGCAAAACAGCTCGGGCTCAGTGAGGTTGGATGGAGAGCATTTGTGAACAGCAGTCTTCAGCTCTTTCCACAGATTCTCGATTGGATTCAGGTCTGGACTTTGACTTGGCCATTCTAACACCTGGATACGTCTATTTGTGAACCATTCCATTGTAGATTTGGCTTTATGTTTTGGATCATTGTCCTGTTGGAAGATAAATCTCCGTCCCAGTCTCAGGTCTTTTGCAGACTCCAACAGGTTTTCTTCCAGAATGGTCCTGTATTTGGCTCAATCCATCTTCCCATCAATTTTAGCCATCTTCCCTGTCCCTGCTGAAGAAAAGCAGCCCCAAACCATGATGCTGCCACCACCATGTTTGACAGTGGGGATGGTGTCAAAGTCAAAGTCAAAGTCAGCTTTATTGTCAATCTCTCCACATGTCACAACACACAAAGAGACCGAAATTACGTTTTTCTCTATCCCACGGTGACGAGACACATAACATGATAGACATACAAGTACGCGACACAATACAAAAACAAGAAGGACAAAATTCAAACAATCAATAGTAAGAGTGATGAATAAATACTAAATAAACAGATAACACAATAAATAAGAGGAGCAAAACGGAGCCAGCAAGCATAGCACAAAAGTAAAAAACATCATAAACAAAAAAGCACAAACAATAAATAATAAGAGTAATAATAAATAATCAGATAACACAACAAATAAGAGCCAGTGTGCATACAGACAGTACCGACAGTAAAAGTACAGGACGCTACGCAGAACGGGGAAGCGAGTTCAGGATCCTAACAGCCTGGAGTATGAAGCTGTTTGAGAGTCTGGTGGTGCGGGAGCGCAGGCTTCTGTACCTCTTTCCAGAGGGCAGAAGCTCGAACAAGGAGTGAGCGGGGTGACTCACATCACTCACAATCGTGGTCGCCTTGCGGGTGAGACGGGAGGTGTAAATGTCCTTCAAGGAGGGGAGCGAAGCACCAGCAATCTTACCAGCCGTGTTCACTATGCGCTGCAGGGCCTTCAAGTTGTAGTCAGTGCAGCCGCCACCCCAAACAGCAATACAGCTGGAGAGGACGCTCTCCATGACGGCCGGAGGAGCGCTCGCTCGCCTGAGTTTCCGCAGGAAGTACAGGCGGCGCTGGGCTTTCTTTGCCAGTGATGCGGTGTTGGTGGACCAGGAGAGATCCTCACTGATGTGCACCCCCAGGAACTTGGCGCTGCTCACTCTCTCCACCACAGCACCGTCGATGGTCAGCGGCAGGTGTTGGGTGTGACCCTTCCGGAAGTCCACAACAATCTCCTTGGTCTTGTCGACGTTCAGCAGGAGGTTGTTGTCCCTGCACCACGTGGTCAGAAGGTTAACCTCCAGCCTGTATTTAGTCTCGTCTCCCTTGGTGATGAGACCCACCAGAGTCGTGTCGTCAGCAAACTTCACTATACGGTTGTCGCTGTAGGTTGCAGTGCAGTCATGCGTCAGGAGGGTGAAGAGCAGCGGACTGAGCACGCAGCCTTGGGGGGCCCCCGTGCTCAGCGTGATGCTGGCGGAGATCTTGTCGCCAACACGTACTACCTGTGGCCTCTGACAGAGGAAGTCCAGTAGCCAGTTGCAGAGGTAGGTACTGAGGCCCAGCGCGTCAAGTTTGCTGATGAGGCGTTGTGGCACAATGGTGTTGAAGGCAGAACTGAAGTCCACAAACAGCAATCTCACATACGAGTCCCTCCTCTCCAGGTGGGTGAGGGCCGAGTGGAGGGCAGAGCAGATGGCATCCTCAGAAGACCGTTTGGCTCGGTACGCAAACTGGAAGGGGTCAATGGTGGGGGGGAGAACAGATCGGATGTGCTCCATGACAAGCCGCTCAAAGCACTTCATGATGATGGGCGTAAGTGCCACGGGGCGGTAGTCATTGAAGCAGGACGGAGCGGGCTTCTTCGGCACAGGTACGATGGTGGCAGCTTTGAAGCACGATGGGACGATGGCCTGCTGCAGGGAAGTGTTAAAGATGTCCGTGAAGACATCCGTCAATTCACCAGCGCAGTCCTTCAGCGCCCGACCCGGGATGTTGTCAGGGCCCGCCGCCTTACGGATGTTGATAGCGGCAAGCGCCCTCCTCACGCTGTCGGCGGAGAGGCACAGGGGCAGCTCGTGTGAAGGGGGAGTGGCCTTCAGCGGGCAAGTGCTGTTCTGAGCGTCGAAGCGAGCAAAGAAGCGGTTGAGGTCATTGAGCAGACGGACGTCGCCTTCACAGCTCTGCGGCGCGGGCTTGTAATCCGTGATGGTCTGAATGCCCTGCCAAAGGCTCCGTGCGTCCCTGCTGTCCTTGAAGTGGGCGGCAATTTTGTACGAGAACGCCCTCCTTGCTTCTTTGATGCCCCGGGACAGGCCGGCCCTCGCAGTCCTCAAGCCAGCCTCATCCCCTGCTCTAAAGGCTTTGTCCCTGGCCCTCAGCAGCCTGAAGACAGCCCCTGTCAGCCATGGCTTCCGGTTAGCCCGAGTGACGATGGATTTTGAGAGAGTCACATCATCAATGCACTTCCTGATGTAGGAGGAAACAGAGTCAGTATACTCCTCAATGTCTGTCCGATCGTCGCAAGTGGCAGCCCTCCTAAACATGTCCCAGTCAGTAGAGCCAAAGCAGTCACGCAGTGCATCAGAGGCACCCTCAGGCCACACCCGTACCTGCTTGCGAACCGGCCTGGACGCTCTCACCATTTGTCTGTATGCGGGCAAAAGCATAACAGTGATATGGTCAGAAAGTCCAAGATGGGGGAGGGGGCGGCTTTGAAAGCTCCTTTATGCGAAGAGTAGACCCGGTCCAGGAAGCTGTCGCCACGCGTAGGAAAATTAACATGCTGGTGAAGCCTCGGAAAAACAGACTTCAGGTTAGCATGATTAAAATCCCCAGCGAAGATGGTGAAACCGTCAGGGTGCGCTGTCTCCTGTTCACTGACAGCCTGGTACAGTTCACTAAGAGCCGCGATCCTGTCGCCTTCGATGTTGGAAGGCGGGATGTAAACCGCGACTAGCAGAATCGCGGTAAATTCCCTTGGCAGGTAAAAAGGATGGCACTTAATGATCACGAACTCCGCCAGTGGCGAGCAGTGCTTGCATACCACTACAGAGTCCCGGCACCATGCGTCACGGATGTAGACGCACATTCCACCTCCACGAGATTTCCCCCCTTGTACAATGTCCCGGTCAGGGTAATGAGCTGTGTTGCTTTTACGCCAAACATATCATTTTGCATTGTGGCCAAAAAGTTCGATTTTGGTTTCATCTGACCAGAGCACCTTCTTCCACATGTTTGGTGTGTCTCCCAGGTGGCTTGTGGCAAACTTTAAACGAGACTTTTTATGGATATCTTTGAGAAATGGCTTTCTTCTTGTCACTCTTCAATAAAGGCCAGATTTGTGCAGTGCACGACTGATTGTTGTCCTATGGACAGACTCTCCCACGTCAGCTGTAGTTATCTGCAATTCATCCAGAGTGATCATGGGCCTCTTGGCTGCATCTCTGATCAGTCTTCTCCTTGTTTGAGATGAAAGTTTGGAGGGACGGCTGGGTTTTGGTAGATTTGCAGTGGTCTGATACTCCTTCCATTTCAATATAATTGCTTGCACAGTGCTCCTTGAGATGTATAAAGCTTGGGAAATCTTTTTGTATCCAAATCCGGCTTTAAACTTCACAACAGTATCTCGGACCTGCCTGGTGTGTTCCTTTGATTTCATGATTCTCTATGCGCTTTAAATAGAACGCTGAGACTTTCAAAGAGCAGGTGCATTTATACGGAGACTTGACTACACACACGTGCATTCTAGTTATCATCATCAGTCATTTAGGACAACATTGGATCATTCAAAGATCCTCACTGAACTTCTGGAGTGAGTCTGCTGCACTGAAAGTAAAGGGGCCGAATAATATTGCACGCCTACTTTTCAGTTTTTTATTTGTTAAAAAAGTTTAAATTATCCAATAAATTTTGTTCCACTTCACGATTGTGTCCCACTTGTTGATTCTTGACTGAAGCTCCAAATGTGGCAAAATGTTGAAAGATTCAAGGGGGTCGAATACTTTCGCAAGGCACTGTATATCGTATGGGCCTGTGGAATAATTTGAACTGCGGCGCGGCACACGGCATTGTTGACAAAGGACAATCGATAAAAGATGAGAAATTTGATTGATGGATTTAATGATTTGGAGTGACACAAATGGTTTGATAATATTGTTTATGTGATAGTTATTTAAAATATAGTTTATATATCGTTGTATGAGCCTGTGGAATAATTTGCACTGCGGCGCAGCACACGGCATTGTTGACAAAGGACGATCGATGGATTTAATGAATTGGAGTGACACAGATGGTTTGATAATATTTTTGCTTATATAATAGTTATTTGATATCTAATTTATATATCGTTATATGGGCCTGTGGAATACTTTGAAGTGCAAGCGCCGTCAGCGGCGCGCACCCATTTTTGACAAAGGACGATCGATGGATTTAATGAATTGGGAGTGACACAGATGGTTTTATTAACGTGTTATTTATGTACTGTATTTTCCGCCCTATTAGGCGCACCGGGGTATAAGGCGCACCTTCAATGAACGGCCCATTTTAAAACTTTGTCCATATATAAGGCGCACCGGACTATAAGGCGCATAAAATAGAAGCTTTACTGCAACAAACTGAGGTTGACTAGGGTTGCGGTATGCACCCACTAGCCAATAACCAACGAGCCCTCTGTAAACAATCGCGTTTCTCAAACAATCTCCTATAAAATGATTGGAACTGACTAAAGTTCAATCTACATATTGGTACTACTTACCTATGTTTCCCTTCCATATCGATCCGTAGATTTACTCGAAACATTAACAGAGCAGCCTATTTTGACATGAAATAGCCTCGCGCGTATAGCAGCTATCGTTATAGCATTAACCATCCGCAATTTCCTATGAGCCTCAGCTCGCAATCTCCCATGAGCCTCAGCAAAGTGTAAACAATCGTGTTTCTCAAACGAGCTCCTATAAAATGATCAGAACTGACTAAAGTTCGATCTAACGCATTGGTACTACTTACCTATGTTTCCCTTCCATATCGATCCGTAGATTTACTCGAAACATGAACAGAGCAGCCTATTTTGACATGAAATAGCCTTGCGCGTATAGCAGCTATCGTTATAGCATTAGCCATCCGCAAAAACCCATGACCCTCAGCTCACAATCTCCCATGAGCCTCAGCAAAGTGTAAGCAATCGCGTTTCTCAAACGAGCTCCTATAAAATGATCAGAACTGACTAAAGTTCGATCTAACGCATTGGTACTACTTACCTATGTTTCCCTTCCATATCGATCCGTAGATTTACTCGAAACATGAACAGAGCAGCCTATTTTGACATGAAATAGCCTCGCGTGTATAGCAGCTATCGTTATAGCATTAGCCATCCGCAAAAACCCATGACCCTCAGCTCGCAATCTCCCATGAGCCTCAGCAAAGTGTAAACAATCGCGTTTCTCAAACGAGCTCCTATAAAAGGATCAGAACTGACTAAAGTTCGATCTAACGCATTGGTACTACTTACCTATGTTTCCCTTCCATATCGATCCGTAGATTTACTCGAAACATGAACAGAGCAGCCTATTTTGACATGAAATAGCCTCGCGCGTATAGCAGCTATCGTTATAGCATTAGCCATCCGCAAAAACCCATGACCCTCAGCTCGCATTCTCCCATGAGCCTCAGCAAAGTGTAAACAATCGCGTTTCTCAAACGAGCTCCTATAAAATGATCAGAACTGACTAAAGTTCGATCTAACGCATTGGTACTACTTACCTATGTTTCCCTTCCATATCGATCCGTAGATTTACTCGAAACATTAACGGAGCAGCCTATTTTGACATGAAATAGCCTCGCGGGTACAACAGCTATTCGGTGACGCCCCCTGACTACAGTTACCGTAATGTTGGGAAGCGATGCGACCTTGTAATTTACTAGTCGTACTAAAACGTACTAAAACATTTTGGCAGAGCACTGTTTACAACCAGTATGGATCAACAAATTCATCACTTGATCCATATATAAGGCGCACCGGACTATAAGGCGCACTGTTGACTTTTGATAAAAATTTTGGTTTTTAGGTGCGCCTTTTAGGGCGGAAAATACGGTAATAGTTTTTTTTTAAATAACTGAATGTTACGTCAGGCCCGTTCTCAGCTACTCGTTTGTGTTTGTCACGTTAGCATACCGTATCGTTTAGCCTGTTATTGCTCGTTCATGCCTGTTCTTGGTGTTGAATTTTGTTGAATAAATTGCCCCCCAAAATGCGACTTATACTCCTGAGCGACTCATGGTCCGAAAATTACGGTAATAGTTATTTGATATATAATTTATATATTGTTATATGGGCCTGTGGAATATTTTGAAGTCAAACTGCCGTCAGCGGCGCGCACCCGACCGGTATTGTTGACATAAAGGACAATCGATGGATTTAATGAATTGGACTGACACAGATGGTTTTATAAACGTGTTATTTATGTAATAGTTATTTGAATAACTCTGAATGTTACGTCAGGCCCGTTCTCAGCTCTTTGTGTTTATGTTTAATTGTATCATAAACAAAGTGCAACAGAACAAACTAGTTCTCTTTTTATACATTATTTTACCTCGTCAGAATATGCAGTTTTTTGTTGTTAAAACCTCAAAACTGTCACGTCTCGTCCCCGGTTGGCTTATTATGTGCATATTGTCTTAGTTTCTGTCCGTGTGCCTATGTGCTCGCCCCTCCAGTCCTGTGTGCCCATGATGAAGTGTGATCATTCTCACCTGCCTCTTGTTACCTGTCGTGTATTTAAGTCAAAGTCAAAGTCTGCTTTATTGTCAATTTCTTCACATGCCAAGACACACAAAGAGATCGAAATAACGTTCCCACGGTGACAAAACATAGTACACAATATACATACAAGTAAACAACACAAAAAAATAAAAACAAGAAGGCACAAACAATGAATATATAAGTGATGAATAAATAAATAAATAAATAAATAAATAACACAATAAATAAGAGGAGCAAAAATGGAGCAAGTGTGCATGCAGCAGACAGTCAGAATATAGCGCAAAAGTACAGGACGCTACGCAGAAGGGGGGGAGAGAGTTCAGGATCCTAACAGCCTGGAGAATGAAGCTGTTGGTGAGTGGTGGTGCGAGAGCGCAGGCTCCTGTACCTCTTCCCAGAGGGCAGAAGATCGAACAAAGAGTGAGCGGGATGACTCACATCACTCACAATCGTGGTCGCCTTGCGGGTGAGATGGGAGGTGTAAATGCCCTTCAGGGAGGGGAGTGGCCTTGTGGTAGAGTGTCCGCCCTGAGACTGGAAGGTTGTGGGTTCAAACCCAGGCCGGGTCATACCAAAGACTATAAAAATGGGACCCATTGGCTCCCTGCTTGGCACTCATCATTAAGGGTTGGAATTGGGGGGTTAGATCACCAAAGTCCTGTCTGCCACTCACTCCCCGTCCGATCATTCTTGTTGTCGTCACGCTTCATGTCTTTTTGGTTCCTGTCGTTTTCAAGTCTGTTTCGGTTAGTCCGTCAGTCATGTTATCGTTTGGTTAAGTCATGTCAGTCTGCCGAGTCTGTCTTTTAAGTTCCTCCAACAAACCCTGGTCCAAGCTGCACTTGTTCGCCCTGCTCCATTCCATCCGTGACAAAAACAGACACTTTTGATAAGGTGCTTCATATAAATGAAAAATATGAAACATAATTCTTTGTGGGATAAAAATAACTAAATTAATTAATTAATACATGCAAGTACCCAAAAACAAGGGGGAGCAAGCGGGTATATAAAGGTTCGAGAGCAATGCATAAGCTCAGACCCACTCACATCTGTAGATCTGTCTCCATTATAGTACCAGATGTCATCCACAAGAGTAGCAAGGTGTTCCAGACTTTTTGGGATGTTGTAAGGCAGAAGAAGAATGCTCATCGCCTAAGAAGAGAGCAATAGTTTTGTTTTTTGTATTGGTCTAAAATTCTGATTAGAAAGGTGCACTGGTCTTATGCTTACTCATGCTGCGACACGTCATTACACGCACCTTACCTGTGGCCATGTTTCTATGTAGGTGATGTGCATCCTCAGTCTAGTCTCAATAGCTTCTCTTAGAAAGTCAGTAGTCTTCTTTGGTCTGCAAGATAGTCATCAAATATATCTGTATTTTTGACCCAAAGTTATTACATTGTTATATTATTACAATACTACATTTGAACATCATTATAGATTTTTGTGTGTGCGTGTGTGTGTGTGTGTTGTTTCATGCACTTACTCTTCTTGGCCCAACTGGACCTGCTTCTGTTGTTCAGCTAGTGTCTCTCCCAGTTGTGAATTACACTGAGCAATGAAATGGAGGACCAGGTCTCCAGCTCCATTGTAGAACATACCAATGGAAGCAGATGAGAGGCCTAATGTCTAGTACCAATACAGACACAGACACAGGCAGTGCAGTTCAACATGATTATTTATGAATCTTGCTAAATCATTATAAGCCTAGGAGTGTGAAACAGATGGTATTGGAATGGACCAATTTATGTCTGTACTAACAGGCATGGATTCATGCGAAATCAAACGGTGCCGTGTTTCAGTTCTGAAGAACATCTTAATACATTATGACTGTGCGAGAGTAAAAGAGTCGTCAAGTTCCCATGGCACACATAACAGTGTATCCATACCAGCGTAATAACATCCATCACCCACTCATGCAGGCCTTCACAAATGCTAGAAGCAGGGCTGTGGACTCGGTTCGGACTTGGGGACTCGGTCGGACTCGGTCATTTTTGCCGGACTCGGACTCGGTGCTGATTTTGACCGAGTCCACCGAGTCCGACAATAAAAAAAAGAGGCAAGACGCAGCAAGAGAGTGTCAGGTTACAGTCAGCACTATTTTCCAGGTTCTTAGATAGCAAGAATAGGTCGGACAACGACGTGAATGATAACTGCTTTATTCCTTACTCACAGTGCGTTCACAGGGCGTACCACAACAACACAGAATGCCAATCCCACTTCCGAGCTTTTTCTACTACGGAATTCGAGTTAGCCCAAAATACACAACATCTCTTCCCCTCTTACAATGAACGTGCTATATGCATGAACAACATAGTCTTATGCACCTATAACTTGACATCTTCAAGATCTATCAATAACTACCATTAAACAATTACCGTTTTTTTCCGTGTATAGTGCGCCCCCATGTATAGTACGCACCCTAAGAATGGCATGCTGATGCTGGGAAAAAGCTTGTACCCATGTATAATACGCACCCAATTTTTATGAATTTTTTTAAATTTTTATTTATTTATTTATTTATTTATTTTTTAAGTCCCAATGATCGTCACACACGCAGGGAGGCAATGGGTCCCATTTTTATAGTCTTTGGTATGGTCTTAACTAGGCTGGATGTAATTTTTTTTGTTGGCGTTGATTTCTCCGACTGCCCCTAAACGCACCACCGCGCTCCGTGCGCGCATGGGCTGCGGACGTGAAAAAGGCGGCTCTGTATGGGAGAGACGTTGAAGAGGAATAAAAACACCCTTGGAAACCAAAACTTGCCCCTCGTCGTGACTCGGAGCCGCAACAAATGTTTCGGATTTGTGTAGGGTACATTGTGACAGACAGCAAACTAGCAGGTGATCGAGCGAGCGTCTGATACAAGAGCATTGCGGTCGTATGGAGCGTGTTTGAAGTGAACAGCAGAGACGAAAGGAACAAGGCAAAGTGTTGTGAAATAAAATATTACCTGTAATACGCATTTTGTTATTTGCTGATTGAAACTGCTAATTAAACTGTGAATTGAAACTAATAGGAAGAAAACATATCTTGCTCTTAATATAGCTGACGTGTCTTGCGCATACGTTCTGCGCATCTGTAATGGCGGCCTCCGTATGACGTCCGGTCCGCGATGGAGATTAAAAACAAACAATATTTGACAATAACACACCATCAAGGATTGCACCATCGCATCAAACGATGTGTGTCGTCAATTATGGATTTTTTTGACTAAGTGTGTTGGGCAAGATGGCTGAATGCGATGCGCGATTGACAACAAACAAGAAGAAAGGTGAGTTTTATTTCGGGGGAGATTTGTCATGTCTCGTCCCCAGTTTTGCTATGTGTCTAGGTTGCCATAGTTTCTGTTCGCGTCGCCCCTCTCTTCCTGTGTCACCTCAATCGATGTAACGTGTTTTGTATTTAAGTCCTGTCTGCCCCTCGCTCACCGTTGGATCATTGCATGTGTTACTGTCATTCTGTTCCTGTCTTTGGTAATGTCACCCTGTCTTTTTGTTCCACGACTTTGTCGGTCAGTTCTGTTGTTGGTTTTGTTGTACCATGACTTTCTTTAAAAAAAAAAAAAAAAACAAATTTAAAAAAAAAAAATTAAAAAAAATTTTTTTTTGTACCCATGTATAATACGCACCCCAGATTTTAGGACAATAAATTAGTTAAATTTTGCGCACTATACACGGAAAAAAACGGTATCATATATGGTCCAGACAATTATGACAATAATATTCCCATGAAATCTTAACTTTGGGTGAGGGTGGACTACCTCGAATTATACCGAATTATCGCGAAAAACCGATGTCGTACGGCGTCAGCACTATGTTGTTTTCAATAAAAACATGAAGAACTCACGTCTGCGTCAGTCAATTTTAATTTTTATAAAGGATTATTCTCATTTGATGTCTTTAAATTCATCCGCGTTCTGCCATTGAAGCGGGGTGCATTCAAAGACCAGTCGTACAGACGGAAACGTTTTGTGATCAAATCTTTCATATCGAGAATGATCTGAGTGAATTGATTTGAATGAATAATTGAGAAGAAATTTCAGTTCTGAAGGCTCCTTTTGTCCCAAGCAAAGTGACAGATGGTGGGGAGGGGGGATAAAAATTGTAAAATCAATTCACTCAAATCATTCTCGTTATGAAAGATTTGATCACAAAACGTGTGTGGCTTTTTCTTAAATGAACACGTTTGACATTGCTATCGTGTCAGCTTTTAATTATATTGCGCTGTCATGTTAAAGCAAATTCATAAATGCAACAATATTAATCTGCTTTGAAAATACCTGAGTAATAAAATAAAATGGATGGATGGATGAATGATGATCACAATTAAGTATAAAGTCTCCTTTGTAATATATACTCCTTGTAGTCTGTACCCAAAAAGAAGAGTTTCTTTGCATCGAGGTTTATGCAAAGAGCTCACGTAATTATATTGTTGCGTTTTGGTGAAGTGAATGAGTGTTCCGTCTGTACGACTGATCTTTGAATGCACCCCGCTTCAATGGCAGAACGCGGATGAATTTAAAGGCATCAAATGAGAATAATCCTTTATAAAAATTAAAATTGGCTGACGCAAACGTGAGTTCTTCATGTTTTTATTGAAAACAACATAGTGCTGACGCCGTACGACATGGGTTTTTCGCTTTCCAAATAAGGGGTCGTCACTAATTATTTGTGTTTAGATAAATGTCTGAGCTATGATGGTGTAATTAATGATTAAAACTTGAAAGTATCTGTTTATTGTATTCGTTTATATGTTTAATAAAGACAAAGCCATCACAAAACTGTTGTAATTATTTGGATTTTGATCTAAATTAGCCTTGAATAAAGACTAAGCAGTCACATGAATTAACAGAAAAAATGGACAGCCGGACTCGGACTCATGGTCAAGAGGCCGGACTCGGACTCGGTGCAAAAATCCGACCGAGTCCACAGCCCTGGCTAGAAGTACATTTCCAAGTTTGGAAGCAAGGGAGATTTGCCTGCTGCCAAGCCAAACAAATATATACTTCATGAAGTAGATTGTAGCAATGAAACCTTGCACTTTCTAGCATGCCTCAGCCGGGCGTTGAGCAGTGGACGCCACGGTGCCAGCGGTGCACTGCGACTGGTGACATCCTTATCAATCAGTGCGGACTAAAGAGGAGACGCGTTGCTCGCCTCCACCGACACTAACTGGTCCTTTCCTACAAAATTAAATCATGCCGGAAGGTGTGCAGCATCACCATTGCTAGAACTTACCTGTACATAATGCACAGTGTGCTTTACACCAATACTTACAATACGGTGGCCAAATTCATATTTTCACAAGTCGTAAAATCTTGTGACCTTTACATTACAGGATTACATACTGTGTCGGATACATTCAAATTCATACTGTGTCAAGTAAATTCATTTTTACTGTGTCCTCTGGCTCATTTGGTTTAATTTCATATTTGGTTTTAGTCAATTTAAACTTAAAATTTAAATAAGAATTTATATTTATTTATATAATTTATCAAATATATTTTTTTATTTTATTGTTGAAGATATTAATATTTACTACCACAAGTACCAAAATTTGGTACCTTGAGTCCCGGTATCAATTACCAAGTACCAAAAATCGGAACAGACCCTCTTCAAAGGTGAAAAGTACCCAGCCCTATAGCCCGCCGCACACCAAATTCAAATTTACTGAAGCCAAGTGTGTGGGGTTCGGCTACTTATTCTGAGTGGGTGATGGTCTGCTACTGGTTGTGAAGCCAGTGTACGTTGCAGCAAAGTCACAGATGTAACAGCCAATCAAAGTTGAACATGAGATTTGACAAACGCACAAAAAATAATTTTAAGGTAGCAAGAGTCCTAGCGTACTGCTGCCAAGCCATGCCATTCAAATGCAATATACACAACACAATACAAATTAATTGACAGTATTTTAGCGTGTTTTACAACAGCTGCAGCTATAACAATGCGCTTCACATATAGGACAACCACACAGACAACCACAAAGATACGTAGTGAAAACAGTAAATTGGAACTGAATTTAATAAACAGTGGGCTAACAGTAACTGTAGAAACTCAGTCAAATTAGAAAGAATAAAAATGGATCTTCAAACGAGTTTAAAAAATGGACAATGGAGAGCGAGGGGGGGAGCCTTGCCTAACAGGTTATTCCAGAGGGAAGGATACGCAATAGAAAAGGCTCAATTCCCTCCGAGAGGACAGACAGACAGACAGACACTTTATTGATCCCCGGCGGGAAATTCAGTTCCCAGCAGTATGAATCAATAATTAAATACATGAATGAACATCCACAAATAAAAATAATATTTTCAATGTTTTACAAACATTAACAAAGTAAAGTCAAACCTCGGTTTTCGACCACAATCCGTTCCAGAAGGCGCTTCGAGAAGTGAATCAGTCGAATTCCGAATCTACTTTTCCCTTTACAGATAATGGAAAAAAATTTAATCCGTTCGAAGACTAAAAAAACGCCTTTTTTAAGCATTATTTCATTTGTGCATTTTTGTCAGATCGCGCAACTGCAGTGCAACGCCAAACGCGCAACCGTAGCGCGCCGCCGACCGCGCAACTGCACCGCGCAACTGCACCGCGCAGGTTGCATTATTGTGACAGAGTCGTCGCTGAAATTTAAAAAATATTTTTAAACTCCAAAATTTAAGTGGACCTCAGTGCGCAGGGAGCTTAATTTGGTCCGATCGCGCAACCGCAGCGCGCCGGGCGCTCACTGTCGCATTGCTTTAAGAGTGTCTTTACGAGTCAGTGACGATACTTCCCGTTCACGAACGAGTCGTGAATTTATTATTATTATTATTATTTTTAATAAACATTTATGTTAAAACTTATCTAGTTTTTTTTATTCCTTGTTTTTATACTCGCCTATTAAAACATCAGACATTTGGTTAACAGCTTTATATGACAATATGTATATGTGTTTTACGTTATGAGTTGGTGCCCCCCAAAATAACAAATGTCAGCATAATGGTTTTTTTTCAGCTTTTTATTAAAACACAAACACATTTGGTCTATTAACACCATCAACTACAAGCCAACAAATACAAAATTAAAACATCAATGTCGGCATAACGTGTGTCGGATGTAAATGGTTTTAGCAGCAATGCTGTCTGTCACTCACTCGTGCAGACCAATCAGCAGTGAGCGTTAGATGGAGGCGGGACTTTACGAGTCAGTGACGTAACTTCCCGTTCACGAACGAGTCGTGAATTGCATTTCCCGTTCAACAACGAACAAATCTGTGAGTGAACGAATCACTCGGTGAGTGAATCACTCGGTGAGTGATTCACATTTCTAGTTCACCGCGAGAACGGATCAGTGAGGAAAGGAATCCTGGCTTTCCCGTTCGCGAACGAGTCAATGAGTGAACTGCCTTCCTGTGCATCAACGGATCAGTCAGTGGACGTGTTGCGTCTCCTGGCGTGAACTATGTAAACCAGAATGTAGATTTACGATTTACTTATAGTAAGTTTTAAATAACATGTATGCATATATATGCCTAAATATTGTTATCCAATATATTGACTGCAGTTTCATATTAGATTGCTGGTTTGAGATGTACTTTAATTATTATTATTATTATTTTAATAAACATTTAAGTTATAACTTGTCTGGTGTTTCACTCCTTTTTTTTATATTCGCCAATCAAAACATAAAAATCTGACATTTGATTAACTGCTTTATATGACAATATACCGTAATTTTATGACTAAAAGTCGCACCGGAGTATAAGTCGCACCAGCCATAAAATGCCCAAAAAAGCGAAAAAAAACATATATAAGTCGCTCCGGAGTATAAGTCGCATTTTGGGGGGCAATTTATTGGACAAAATCCAACACCAAGAACAGTCATGAACGCGCAACAACAGGCTAAACGGTAGCTATGCTAACGTGACATAAACACAAACTAAGAGCTGAAAAAACTATTACATAAATAACACGTTAAGAAAACCATCTGCGTCACTCCAATTCATTAAATCCATCAATCGTCCATTGTCAACAATGCGTGCGCGCCGCTGACGGCTCTTGCACTTCAAAATATTCCACAGGCCCATATAACGATATATAAATTATATATCAAATAACTATTATATAAGCAATAATGTTATCAAACCATCTGTGCACTCTAAATCATTAAATCCATCGATCAAATTCCTCGTCCTTTGTCAACATCGCCGCGTGTGCGCCCTGACGTCAGCCTCGCCATCTTCTTCTACTACTACTTTGGGATTTGGCTTCATAGAGATACATCGAAACACTAGACGGTCGCTTTAGCTGGTTGACGACGTGCAGACCTGTCCACCATCTTGAGTGAGTCACGGGAAATGGGCATGCTGCCGTCAGCAGCGCGGCGCGACGTCGCGGTCGCGCGTCAGCAACGCGACGCGACGTCGCGGTCGCTCGTCAGCAGCGCAACGTCGCGTCAGCAGCTCGGCGGTTGTTTACATAAAGGACAAAGATCGACTCGTCCAGGGGCGGTGGATAGACTTAGACTTAGACAGACTTTATTGTCATTTTGTAAGCACTCGGTGCACACAAAACGAAATTTCGTCGCATACGGCTCTCAACAAAGGAAAGGACCGTCGAGAGCCGTAGCAGCCGCAGCCGACTGGGGCGCCGCCATCTTAATCTTAATAATACAAAAGACACACGGCATGAGCGCAACTCAATAACTCTCATAAGGCTGCCACATAACGGCGCCACAAAGAAAGTCAGAAAGTGCTCAAGATAAAAGCCATCAAAGCAAATCAAAGCTAAAAGACAAAGGAAAAAAAGTAACAGCGGCCAACCAGCACCCCCAATACAAGAGAACACCCCAAAACACACAAAATAGCCTCCACGGGGTCCATCGACAGGTGTAAGGGCAGTCCAGTTCAACGGCGCCGAATGGACCGAGGAAGCATGAGGAAGCGGACTCCCCACAGGGGTTGCGGCTGCAAGGCGAGGGACCCGGTCATCACTGGCCGGATAAGCAGGAAGGCGTCGTAGAGTTACGCTGGCCCAACCGATGATCCCGGTCCCAGGAAGAAAAAAAATAATAATAAAATATCCGATCCAAAGAGATACCGAGGTGCGGTAGAAGGCACCAGCATCGCCGAACGGACAAAAAAGACAAAAAGAAAAAGGAGAAAAGAAGGAAATAAAGGGGAAAAGAGAGAACACTGCTGGGAGGCAGCCACTCACGGACGGCGCCATACCAGACAGGCTCGGACAATGCTTTTACGCACGCCCGGTCCTACTCTACCGAGCTGTCTTTCACCACATGCCTGTAAGTTTGTTTCGTTAAATAAAGAGCCGTTTACGGAACCCACGTCTTTCCTTGTACTTTGTTAACGCTACAATCTAGTTATATACTAGATCTGTGGAATAACGACGAGGCTGACGTCAGGGCGCACGCGCGGCGATGTTGACAAAGGACGAGGAATTTGATCGATGGAAAAAATTATTAACCTATCGTTTAGCCTGTTCACGTGTTGTTGCGACGCTGCGTCAGCAGCGCGGCGGTTGTTTACATAAAGGACAAAGATTGACTCGACGAGCTGCTGCTGACGCGACATTGCGCTGCTGTCGTCACTTGAAATTCAAATTACAGTAATCCCTTGCTACATTGCGGTTTCACTTTTTTTTTTTGAAAAGGAACAAGGCAAAGTGTTGTGAAATAAAATGCACAGAACGGCTGCGCAAGACACGTCAGCTATATACGTAAAGAGCGAGAGTTGTTTTCTTCCTATTAGTTTCAATTCACAGTTTAATTAGCAGTTTCAATCAGCAAATAACAAAATGCGTATTACAGATAATATTTTATTTCACAACACTGCCTTGTTCCTTTGGTCTCTGCTGTTCATCCTAAAACACAAAGGCGCTTTTTAAGCAATGCGACAGTGAGCGCCCGGCGCGCTGCGGTTGCGCGACCGCACCAAATTAAGCTCCCTGCGCAGTGCGCACTGAGGTCCACTTAAATTTTAGAAAGTACATCAGGACTTTAAAAATATCTTCTAAATTTCAGCGACGGCTCTGTCACAATAATGCGACCAGCGCGGTGCAGTTGGGCGGTCGGCGGCGCGCTACGGTTGAGCGTTCTCTCTCGCGCTCTCTCTCTCGCTCTCTCTCGCACACACGCGCACACACGCACACGTGCACACACGCAAACCGGATATTATACGGAGGCCGCCATTACAGATGCGCAAGACACGTCAGCTATATAAAGAACGAGAGTTCAGTTCTCTACCTAAATCCGTATTACAGGTAATATTTTATTTCACAACACTTTGCCTTGTTCCTTTCTTCTCTGCTGTTCACTTCAAACACGCTCCATGCGACCGGAATGCTCTCGTATCAGACGCTTGCTCGATCACCTGCTCGTTTGCTGTCTGTCACAATGTACCCTACACAAATCCGAAACATTTGTTGCGGCTCCGAGTCACGACGAGGGGCAAGTTTTGGTTTCCAAGGGTGTTTTTATTCCTCTTCAACGTCTCTCCCATACAGAGCTGCCTTTTTCACGTCCGCACGCGTCTTTCCCGTGCGCGCACGGAGCGCGGTGGTGCGTTTATGGGCAGTCGGAGAAATCAACGCCAACAAAAAAAATTACATCCAGCCTAGTTAAGACCATACCAAAGACTATAAAAATGGGACCCATTGCCTCCCTGCGTGTGTGACGATCATTGGGACTTAAAAAAAAACAAAACAAAAAAAACAAAAAAAAAAAACATTTTTTAAAAATTCATAAAAATTGGGTGCGTATTATACATGGGTACAGGCTTTTTTCCAGCATCAGCATGCCATTTTTAGGGTGCGTATTATACATGGGGGCGCACTATACACGGAAAAAAACGGTAGTTGTATTGTTTGATGGGTTATGTATGTGTATGGGTTGTTTCCAGCGCACTCCTTTAAGTTTGCCTTGCATCGTACGAGTAGCCGATATGGAGCAGCACGGCAACTAACTGTCGCCAGCAAATGTATTTTGTTGTCTCGATGACTTATGTTTGGTGTGTTGCCGAAAGTATTTTATTTATGGTTATTTAGTATCGCGGAACCGTTACGCGCAATTAGTTATGTGATGTGTGCAGTCTACTCGTGTTGTGTGACGTCAGAAGTTGAGCATTGCAGAAGCACACAGACACATCTCACACACACACACCACACACCCTTCACTCGCATCATACAATAATCACACACACAAGAATCACATTCACACACCCAAAGACTCACCCATGTACACTACACACACACCTGCTCTCACATCCTTATGACCAAACGTGTGCCTATACCCTTTTGGCAGTTTGCCTGTATGCCTCTATGAGCCACAGTGCCTGTTACTTTTTTGCCAATAATTCAGTAAAGCAATTAAGCAATCTTCCCTCATCTGTTCTGACCGACACCCGGGGGCGAAAAGAGCATAACTATCCTCAGGCTCCCCAACTATAGCGGTAGCAGTTTGCATTAATAATAATAATTCATTAAATTTGTATAGCGCTTTTCAAAAACCCAAAGACGCTTACAGGGAACAAGGCAAAGACCTACAGGAGGGGAGGGGGAAGGAGAAGAGACAATGGGATAAAATTTAGAAGAGGAAAGCAGTTATGGGTAGGGGAGGTCATAGGCTTGAGAGAAGAGGTAAGTTTTTAGACGGGACGTAAATATGGGGAGTGTGAGTGAGTCACAGACAGACTGAGGGAGAGAGTTCCAGAGTCGGGGTGATGTGCAGCAGAAGGCTCTGTCACCAAAGGATTTGAGTTTAGATTTTGGGACTGTCAGACATGAAGTGTTGGAGGATTGGAGTGGACGATTGGGGCAGTAGGGGACAAGGAGTTCGGAAAGGTAAGTGGGAGCCAGGTGGTGAAGGGCTTTGAAGGTGAGGAGGAGTATCTTGAAGATGATACGCTCCTTAATGGGGAGCCAGTGAAGAGAGTGGAGAACAGGAGTGATGTGTTCACAGGACCGGGTGTGGGTAAGGAGGTGGGCAGCATAGTTTTGGACTAGTTGAAGTCTATGGAGTGAGTGAGCAGTGATTCCAGTGAGAAGGGAGTTGCAGTAGTCAAGCCAGGATGAGATGAAGGTGTGGATGAGGGATTCAGCGGCAGGGAGAGAGAGGCAGTGCCGGATTTTGGCAATTCGTCGGAGTTGGAAGTAGGAGGTCTTAACAACTGAGCTAACATGAGGGTGGAAAGACAGTGTAGGGTCAAAAATAACGCCAAGGTTGCGTGCCAGAGGGGAGGGAGTGATGCTTGAGCAGTCAATGGTGAGTGTGATGGATCCAGTTTTATTAAGGGAGGATTTAGTGCCTATGAGGAGGAGCTCTGCTTTGTCACTGTTGAGTTTGAGAAAGTTGTGGGTCAGCCATGTTTTTATTGTTGAGATGAGGGTTTCAAAGTGGGTGAGGGGAGGGTTTTGGGTTGGTGTGGTGCGTATATAGATCTGGGTGTCATCAGCGTAGCAGTGGAAGTCCAGATTGAGTTTGCGGATGACATTACCAAGGGGAAAGAGGTAACAGATGAATAGGAAGGGGCCAAGAACTGAGCCTTGGGGGACCCCTTGTGTAACTGGGGAGAGGATGGATGTGTGGGCGGAGAGAGAGATGAACTGGTTTCTGTTGGCGAGATAGGATGTGAGCCAGTCAAGTGCAGTGCCCTCAACACCTAGTTGGCGCAGCCTTTGAAGGAGGATGGAATGGTTCACAGTGTCAAAGGCTGCGCTAAGGTCGAGTAGTAATAGGATGTTGAGGGCACCAGAGTCTGCAGAAATGAGGAGATCGTTGGTGACTTTAACAAGAGCTGTTTCGGTGCTGTGAAGTGGACGGAATCCGGACTGGAAGGGTTCATAGAGGTTGTTGGACTGGAGATAGGTGTGGAGTTGGGCGGAGACAATGCGTTCAAGGATTTTGGTAAGGAATGACAGGTTGGAGATGGGACGGTAGTTGGAGACGTTGACTCGGTCCAAGGTGGGCTTTTTGAGGACGGGGGTGATGGCTGCTTATAGACAGTGGGAAAGTGGCCAAGGGATAGAGACTAATTGAAAAGGGTGGTGAGGTGAGGGAGGACAGGGAGGCAGGCCTTAGTTAAGGTCGTTGGAAGGGGGTCGAGACAGCAGGTGGTTGTCTTGGATCCGGTGATGATGTCTACAATGGTGGAGTTGACAAAGGAGAAGGCAGTGAGAGAGGAGAAGGGCGAGAGGTCAGAAAGGGGTGGGGGGCAGGAGAGCAGAGGAGGTGGGGGAGGAGGAGTTATTGATGGTGTCGGTCAGAGAACTGTTGATTTGGGCAATTTTGTTGTTAAAGTTGACAAGGAAGAAGTTACAGAGGGCGGGTGAGGAGGGTGGCTTGGAGGCCGGTGGCTGGAGCAATTTGTTGACGGTGGAGAACAGTATGCGGGGGTTCTGGTTGGTGTTATTAATGAGAGATGAGAAGTAAGCAGATTTGGCAGCAAGAAGAGCATGACGGTAGGAGGAGATGTGTTGTTTGAAGGTTTCAGCATGGACAGTGAGGCGGGTTCTTTTGTGGAGGCGTTCGAGTTGAAGGCCAGTTTGTTTCATGGAGCGGAGTTCCGGGGTGCACCAAGGGGCAGTTGGGGATTGTAACACAGGAAGTTTTCCAGGGGGCTAGGGAATCAAGGGAGTCAGAAAGGATGTTGTCGAGCATGGTGGCAAGGTCATCAGGGAAGGAAGAAGTGGGGTCGGAGGGAAGGGCAGAGGATAAGAGCTGGCAAAGCGTGATTGGGTTTACTGTCTTGATGTAGGAGATGGTGCGTTTTGTGGAATTATGAGGCAAGGGTAGAGGGGCGGAGAAGAGGATGCAGAGATGATCTGACAGTGGGAAGGTGAGAGGACGGGGGTTAGATCTAAGTGGAAAGGAGGAGCATACTATATCCAGGGTGTGGCCTTTGGTGTGGGTGGGGAAGTTGATGTGCTGGGTGAGATGGAAGCAGTCCAGAAGGGAGATGAAGTCGGACGTCAGTGGAGCAGTTGGCTGGTCGATGTGGATGTTGAAGTCACCGAAGAGTAGGAGGCGATAGGAGACTGAGGATAGGATGGTAAGGAGTTCAGAGAGTTCAGAGAGAAAAGACCGATGTGACTTTGGGGGGCGGCAGATGAGAACAGCAGTAGTAGAGTTGGGGAGTGAAAAAGCGAGATATTCAAAGAATGAAATAGATGGGAGGTTGAGGTCCAATTCAATGATGGGTAGGGACTGCTTAAGGAGGACAGCAATGCCACCTCCTCGCCCAGAGAGGCGGGATTTGGCGATGTAGCTGTAGTTGGACGGAGTGTCTTGGTTGAGAGTAAAAAAATCCAGGGGCTGTTGCCATGTTTCACAGAGAAGGAGCAGATCCAAGTTATTGTCCAATAGTACCGTATTTTCCGCACTCTAAGGCGCACCTAAAAACCTCAAATTTTCTTAAAAGCCGACAGTGCGCCGTATAATCCGGTGCGCCTTATATATGGACCAATACGGTAAGCAGCCGCTGACTTCATTTTCCCCCGTAGAAGAAGAAGCGCGCGGTGCATGCTGGGATATATTATATCCCCATTACTATTCGAATGAAGGCAACAGCCCTAGCAAGCGAACTTCGATTTAGACAGACTTTATTGTCATTTTGTAAGCACTCGGTGCACACAAAACGAAATTTCGTCGCATACGGCTCTCAACAAAGGAAAGGAACGTCGAGAGCCGCAGCAGCCGCAGCCGACTGGGGCGCTGCCATCTTAATCTTAATAATACAAAAGACACACGGATGGCATGAGCGCCTTAACATTAACGATTTTAAAGGCGGTCTTTCTTGGTGCTTTCGGTTCATGAAAAGACGTACCGTTTTTTTCCGTGTATAATAGGCAAAATTTAACTAATTTACTAAAATCTGGGGTGCGCATTACACATGGGTACAATTTTTTTTTTTTTTTTAAGAAAATCATGGTACAACAAAACCAACAACAGGACTGACCGACAAAGTCGTGGAACAAAAAGACAGGGTGACATTACCAAAGACAGGAACAGAAACCAAACAGACATCATGACAGTAACACATGCAATGATCCGACGGTGAGCGAGGGGCAGACAGGACTTAAATACAAAACACGTTACATTGATTGACGTGACACAGGAAGGGAGGGGCGACGCGAACAGAAACTATGGCAACCCAGACACATAGCAAAACTGGGGACGAGACATGACAAATCTCCCTCGAAATAAAACTTGAAATCACCTTTCTTCTTGTTTGTCGTCAATCGCGCATCGCATTCAGCCATCCTGCCCAACACACTTAGTCAGTAAAATTCATAATTGACGACACATCGTTTGATAAGATGGTGCAATCCTTGATGGTGTGTTATTGTCAAATATTGTTTGTTTTTTAATCTCCATCGCGGACCGGACGTCATACGGAGGCAGTATCACTGCGCATGCGCACGATGGATCCGATGCGCAGAACGGATGCGCAAGACACGTCAGCTATAGAAAGAGCGAGAGTTCAGTTTTCTTCCTATTAGTTTCAATTCACAGTTTAATTAGCAGTTTCAATCAGCAAATAACAAAATGCGTATTACAGGTAATATTTTATTTCACAACACTTTGCCTTGTTCCTTTCGTCCCTGCTGTTCACTTCAAACACACTCCATACGAACGCAATGCTCTCGTGTCAGACGCTTGCTCGATCACCTGCTCGTTTGCTGTCACAATGTACCTACCCTACACAAATCCGAAACATTTGTTGCGGCTCCGAGTCACGACGAGGGGCAAGTTTTTGTTTCCAAGGGTGGTTTTATTCCTCTTCAACTTCTCTCCCATACAGAGCCGCCCTTTTCACATGTCCACACACTTTTTTCACATGTCCGCACTGATCGCAGTGGTGCCTTTCCGGACAGTTGGAGAAATCAACGCCAACAAAAAAAAAATACATCCAGCCTAGTTAAGACCATACCAAAGACTATAAAAATGGGACCCATTGCCTCCCTGCGTGTGTGACGATCGTTGGGACTTAAAAAAAAAAAAAAAAATTGGGTGCGTATTATACATGGGTACAGGCTTTTTTCCAGCATCAACATGCCATTTTTAGGGTGCGTATTATACATGGGGGCGCATTATACACGGAAAAAACCGGTAATCTCTCCATCCGCACACGGACTACTGTTTCACAGCAACTGCCAAAAGACTACCAAGAAAAACTGGCCACTTTCCGCGCATATTGCAAAAACAACATTACTGAAAAAAAGATCCGGCCAGAGCACATCACCAACATGGACAAGGTTCCACTCACCTTCGATATTCCTGTGAACCGCACTGTGGATAAAACGGGAGCACGCACGATAAATGTTCGCACCACAGGGAATGAGAAGTCCTCCTTCACTGTGGTTCTCGCTTGTAAACGGAGTTGTCAGAACGCTGGTTTGTAATCTATAAGTAAAGTTTAACTGACCTATCTGACTGTTTTGTTGACATTCCCTTTAGCGCAGCTCCATCTAATGAATGCATAACGTAACCCCAGCCTCTACTGTAGCGTCTATTCTATGCGCCTTGTAGTGCAGTGCGCCTTATATATGGACAAAGTTTTAAAATAGGCCATTCATTGAAGGTGCGCCTTATAATCCGGTGCGCCTTATAGTGAGGAAAATACGGTAGTTAAAAAATAACTGGTGATTTGTTGGAGAGGGAGCGACAGTTCAGCAGCGCGAGGGAGATGGATGAAGGAGCGGAAGGGAGGGGGAGCGGAGATTGTTGAGGTTGGCAGTACGGGAGGTGGGGGTGACGGGGGGGCGCGAGGTCGTCCAGAAAGAAGGGATGGGTGACCCATCAGGGAAATGTCGGTTAAAAGATAGTCCAGAGCTGCGGTGGATGTAGCGGCGACGGCGGAGGATCCCAGCCTTGCTGGCAGCTGAGGTAGCAGCAGCAGGGAGACGCTGATTGTAGTTGAGGTGATGAAGATCAGCAGCAGTGTAGACAATTGAGCGAGAAGTTGGTAGAATAGAAGCCCGGAGTAGCAGAAGCGATAGTTCATGGAAGAGATGAGACGTGACAGCAGCTGGGAATAATCCAGATAAAATGCTAGCAGTGGCTAGTAGCTGGTTAGCTAGAAGTTGGTAGGCAGTGAAATGCATGGAAGCAGCAGTGGACCGAGTAGTGATGTTGGTGGGGTGGGTGGTGGTGTTGGTTTATCCCAGTGCTTCTCAATTATTTTCTGTTACGCCTCCCCCTAGCAAGAAGAAATCTATTCGCGCCCCCCCTCCCCACCGTGACTATCCTAACTTGTCTTGTAAGTCGTAAAATGTTGCACTGTCGCAAACGTGACAGAAGTAACAATGAGAGTGCCACTGCCCCCTGCTGTAGTAAACCCGCAATTACACTTTATTCTAGTACTGCTAAAAAAAAAGCCTGTTCCCCAGGGTCACATGCGCCCCCCCAGGAATAGCACCGCGCCCCCCAACGTATAATAATACAAGAATAATAGTAGGGCTGCACCTAAAACAAGCTGGATTGGCGCCCTTGAGGACCGGAGTTGGTGACCCCTGTTCTAGTGACTGGTCCAGACTGGTGGCAAATATTCGGACCTACATTTCCAAGCAGTAAAAGAATAAACATGATGTCCCAAATCACGCCAAGGAAAGGAAATTGAGAACCGATTCTTGTTGAGAACCGATTCCCACATTACCAATTCATTGGAATCGTTTGCTATTTTGCTAACAATTCCATTTGCCGCAAAGTTTAGCGATTAAAGTCAGCACAAATTACGTCACTACGCACGTTACGCACTAGGGGTGTAAATCGCGGGTTTTGTCACAATACAATATCATAGATACAAAGAACTACGATACGATATTTGCCGATATCTTAAAGCCTGCTGCGATTCATTCACGATATATCACGATATAGTGCTCTACAATCGATTTATTTTTTTTAAATAAAAAATATAGAACAATATCCTGATTTATAACAATTATTACGCAAAATCAACAAGGTACTGCAAACTCTTTATTTAGGAAATTACAAGAGTATTGTAGTATACAAAGTGCTTATTTTAACACTGAACTTTGATGTCGTGTTTTTTCTTTAAATGTGCGGCGAGATTTGTGGTCCCTGAATATTTGATCACCGCATGGCAGGATTTACAAACTGCACGTTTCTTGTCCGTTGAGCCATCTTTTCTTTGGAATCCAAAGTGCTTCCAAACGAATGACTTGAAGCCTAATTTCCTCGTCTTTTTGGACACTAGCCATAGCACCAGCCCAGGAGGCGCGTACAACAACGCCGCGCACTGCTCCCGGAAAGAGGAAGCAAGCAACAATGAACTGAATTTCAAAATAAAGTCGCGTCTAATGTCCGAGGTCAAACACGGCGATATAAATCGATGTTTACGTTTAGCATCGATGCCAATCGTAGAGCATTATATCAATTAATCGATGTGTATCGATGAATCGTTACACCCCTATTACGCACGCTACGCAACATGCGTAGCGATGTAAACAATGCTGGTGCCTATGAGAAAGAAGTGCTCCAAAGTTTAGTTACATTTCGCTAAGAAGTACGAGATTAGAGCAACATACAATACTTGCAATGTTGAAATTTCAACAAAGGGAGGAAACACCTCTAATATGCAAAAGCATTTGAGCATGCATGTATGATCCACTGCGGAGGGTCAGTCAACAACCTAGCACTAGCAGCAACATTAGCCCGAGCTCGAAGTGCAGTTTTACTGGTGATAACTAATACTGTTTTTCATGCTAGTTCTATTTCTATAATTGAACAATCTGCCATGCAAATCACATCTCATGTTTTTTTAGATGATGTGAGACATCGTCTGACTGGTTCAGACGCCAGCAGCCCTGTACCTCAAGCTTATGCATTCAAGGAGGCAGGGAGGAGCAACATGTTGAAGGAAAAGACTGAGGAATGTCATCATGCAGTGACAAAGTTTGTAGTTAAAGGCTTGCACCCATTTGCCACTGTAGAAGCCCCAGATTTTCGGTAGATGATGATTTCTATTGTAAGATAACGTTTGCATTCACTCTTAGTTTGTAATGTCATCTTTACACAAAGTTGTAATATCTAGAACAAAATTATCATAATCGTTTGTGCTTCTTTTTTTCCTCAAATGAAAACTTTTAAGAAAATTGATAAACAGAATCATAATCATAAAAATCTTATCAATTCCCATCTCTAATCACACCCCTTCAAATTCAGGGATTAAATTTGAACTGTGGGAAGGTAAAAATTGTAATTTGACCGTGTCACCTCAGCACCAGCCGCAATTGAATCCATGGTCCAGCCATGCTGTGGGACAAATTCCAGAGCAGCATTTAGGACTTTACTTTGAAGTTGTTCCTCTGTTTCATACTCCTCACCCTGGTCCTGGTAACTTGCATACAAACAGGGAATAATTATTTCTCTCTCTCTCAAAGAAATGCCATAAACACAAACAAAATTCAGTAAGAACAATACTAATACTACGACTACTACGACTACTACGACTACTACGACTACTAATAATAATAATAATAATAATAATAATAATAATAAGAGGAGGAGTAATTTAATGCATAGACATCCTGCAACATGTTTTAGCATGAATATTTTACATGATTAGCTTTTGCAGTACTTACCTAGTTCTTGGCCTGGTAAACTCATCTGCTACTGGGTTAGCTGTTGAGTCTTCTTGTGAAGCTGCTAGATCATCCCCAGCAGAATGTGTGTATTTGTTTGATTTGGATTCATCCTGAAGCCACTGGGCATAGTGGAAGTCTCTTTCAAGACTGGGATGCTGCAGTTTTGATGTTGGTGCCGTCACAACTGCAAGAAGCAATGCTGTCATTCGACTATAAAAGATGTATTTAAAAGAGGCCTAACAGACAGACAGACAGACAGACAGACAGACAGACAAAAACTGTACGCTTCGAAGCACAACAACGTTTACGTTAGCTAATTTTAGCTAACGACAGCCTTCACTATCAGCTAAAATGATTCGGCTTATTTGGCTAGCGTCAGCTTTAGACTCCGCACGACAATAACGCAAGGAATACTATTTACTTACGAGTTCCGTTTTAATCACGCATATACTATAAAATAAAGTAGTTACCGCTACACAGGCCGCGAAATGCCCTTCCTGCGCGTATTGCTCGCAGCAGCACCGCCATGTCTGGTTTAGGGACTAACAGTGTGCGTCACCTTTGCGCGACCAAGTTTTTTCCTTTTTTTTTTCCCACGCACACGCAGCGACCCTCCAGTTTTTCTTCTTTCGTCTTCATCTTTTCCAGTGTACGTACTGCATCTCGGGTGGTACTATCCAACTAAGCATTATCTTCTTAAATTCAAGAAAGATGTTTGTGTTGATTGTTTTGTGGACTATACCCTGAAACTTTGGTTAATCTGTTCTGGCAATGCCCCCTATAGTATAGGGCAGGGACGTCCAAAGTCCGGCCCCCGGTCAGATTTCATACGGCCCGCAGCTTCGGTCTTATAATGTATTATTTATGGCCCGCCTGCACTGTCAAACTCAATTAAAAAAAAAAATCATGTAACTTAAAACTGTAATTCCTCATTTTACCAAAAGGTGGCAGCACCACTTTAATAATATCAGTCTGCAGCCGTGCCTCGAACACCTCCGCTCATTTCTGCCATGGCGACTGAAAAGAAAACGAGGAAAGTTGACACTGAGGGCCGTCGCTTTCAAGAGAGATGGGAATTACAATACTTCTTCAATGAAAATCAAGGCAATTGTGTTTGTCTAATTTGTAAAGAGACGGTTGCCTTGTTTAAAGCGTATGTAAAGGCACCTTTAAGATGCTCTAAAAACCACTCAGAATGTTCGATTATATTCACCTGTGTCCAAATAATATTATAGAATTTGAAATAAAATTGCATTCATGAGCCAAACGCAGTCAATTCGTGCGTATTTCTCGATCTTCCCCGCCCCTGTCATGAACTGCTCCATTCTGGATCACGTGGTACCGTGACGTAGATGATAGGTCCACCCCCCCCCCCCCCCCCCCCAATTGTTTACCGATTGTTAGGCCGAAGAACCACACACTCTCCTGGTGTTTTGTCTCTAATACGTCACATTACAAACTGGTGTTTAAACGTCTGTTCCACGATGGTGAAGGTTTGTGTTGTCAAATTTTGTAGCAATACGCACAAAACCCACAGCTTACATCGTTTCCCAGCAACGGAATCTATACGACGACAATGAGTTCGTTTTGTCCAAACAAAACAAGCCGATTTTAAGTCAGTGATGCAGTTTAGTGGGGCCATATCTATTTCCAGCTCAGAGTATTGGCTGATCTTTCTGGTAATCTTTTCAAATTCTTGACATGAAGACTCCACAGCAGATGTCATCACAACACATTGTGTACACGAACACCCAGCAAAGTACAATTTAAAATGACACTTTCGAAGTTAAACAAAAAAGAAAAACATAACAAATAAAACTTACACAAGAAGAGCCCTAACGTGGCACTTGACAGCTGTCGGTGTCAAATGCAAAATGTAAACAAGGACCATGTGAAAATTAGGTCAATGCAATCTCCGGTTAGAATATCTTATTTTTTTCCATTTTGCGCGTAGGTATTAACAAGTAGAATAGTTTTAAATTATTCACAATTATTTAGGCAATTAATTATGGGATATTTTGTTACGAACCAGTCAGTATTTCCAAGCTGATCCGCATTTTCCTGACCATGGCCCTGCCCACGACCACGATGATCGCCATTTTCAGTTTGATTTTCTTCCGCTGGGGTACTTCTCACCGGTTCAAATTGGTAGCCTTGTACCCGAGGAAAGAAATCACACTCTTCTTCATTTTCGTCTGAAGGTGAAGAATCATCTGAGGGAGATTCGTCAGACGACATTGCTTCCGCTGCTGTATCCGCCATTATGTTTACATGGGCTAAGTAACTCGGCAACGCTCGGCGTCCAATAATCTACGTCACAGTCACTTCGGCAATTTCCGGGATGAACTTCAACGATCACATACAAACCGTCGATTACTCCTCAATTCACAATTTTACCGTAATTTTCCATGTATAATACGCCCCCATGTATAATACGCACCCTATAAATGGCATGTCGATGCTGGAAAAAAGCCTGTACCCATGTATAATACGCACCCAAATTTTGACTCCTACTTAAGTCCGTAAACGTAAAATTATTTCAGAAAAAAGCTCATCTTTGGGAACAACCGGATGTTTTTCTGCCGGTCAGTATAACTGCGCATGCGCTAGCAAACTCGATAGCGAAGAAATTCAAGATTCAAGAGTTTTTATTCGCCATGTTTGAGCGTGCCAAACAAGGAATTTGACTTCGGTAAATCACACCCTCTGTTCAACATTTAGGTGACTAACAACACTCAGGACATGTGAAAAATGGCAAATATTCTCAAACATCCCCTGATCTTAAACTCCCAAAAGGGCAAGGAAAAACTCAAAAATCCAGCTAGGGGAAATGAGAAACCTTGAGAAGAGACCACAGATGGGAAGGTCCCTCTTCCAGGATGACCAGGCTGCAATGGATGCAGAGAGGACACATAGTACAAACAGTGTAGACAAATATGTGAGACTCTCAACGGGATCACCAATATTTGAGTGATGTTCCAGTTATTTATTATCTTTCTGTGTGTTCACAATTGTCATGGTGATCTTTCTGGTGATTTCTTAACTAGGCTGGATGTATTTTTTTGTTGGCCTTGACTTCTCCGACTGCCCAGAAAGGCACCACCACGATCAGTTAGGTTAAAATGAAAAGAGAGGAAAGTGACGTGCGGACATGTGAAAAAGGCGGCTCTATATGGGAGAGAAGTTGAAGAGGAACAAAAACACCCTTGGAAACCAAAACTTGCCCCTCGTCGTGACTCGGAGCCGCAACAAATGTTTCGGATTTGTGTAGGGTACATTGTGACAGCAAACCAGCAGGTGATCGAGCAAGGGTCTGATACGAGAGCATTTTGTTCGTATGGAGCGTGTTTGAAGTGAACAGCAGAGAAGAAAGGAACAAGGCAAAGTGTTGTGAAGTAAAATATTACCTGTAATACGCATGTTGTTATTTGCTGATTGAAACTGCTAATTAAACTGTGAATTGAAACTACCGTTTTTTTCCGTGTATAGTGCGCCCCCATGTATAGTACGCACCCCTAAAAATGGCATGCTGATGCTGGAAAAAAGCTTGTACCCATGTATAATACGCACCCAATTTTTATGAATTTTTTTAAAAAAATTTTTATTTATTTATTATTTTTTTTTTTTTAAGTCCCAATGATCGTCACACACGCAGGGAGGCAATGGGTCCCATTTTTATAGTCTTTGGTATGGTCTTAACTAGGCTGGATGTAATTTTTTTTGTTGGCGTTGATTTCTCCGACTGCCCGTAAACGCACCACCGCGCTCCGTGCGCATGGAGCGTGTTTGAAGTGAACAGCAGAGAAGAAAGGAACAAGTCAAAGTGTTGTGAAATAAAATATTACCTGTAATACGGATTTAGGTAGAGAACTGAACTCTCGCTCTTTATATAGCTGACGTGTCTTGCTCATCCGTTCTGCGCATCTTCTGTAATGGCGGCCTCCGTATGATATCCGGTTTGCGTGTGTGCGAGAGCGAGAGAGAGCGAGAGAGAGAGCGCGCGAGAGAACGCTCAATCGTAGCGCGCCGCCGACCGCCCAACTGCACCGGGCTGGTCGATTATTGTGACAGAGCCGTCGCTGAAATTTAGAAGATATTTTTAAAGTCCTGATGTACTTTCTAAAATTTAAGTGGACCTCAGTGCGCACTGCGCAGGGAGCTTAATTTGGTGCAGCGCGCCGGGCGCTCACTGTCGCATTGCTTAAAGAGCGCCTTCGTGTTTTAGGATGAACAGCAGAGACCAAAGGAACAAGGCAAAGTGTTGTGAAATAAAATATTACCTGTAATACGCATTTTGTTATTTGCTGATTGAAACTGCTAATTAAACTGTGAATTGAAACTAATAGGAAGAAAACAACTCTCGCTCTTTATATAGCTGACGTGTCTTGCGCATCCGTTCTGTGCATTTTATTTCACAACACTTTGCCTTTCTTCTCTGCTGTTCACTTCAAACACGCTCCATGCGACCGCAATGCTCTCGTATCAGACGCTTGCTCGATCACCTGCTCGTTTGCTGTCCCGTGCGCGCACGAAGCGCGGTGGTGCGTTTATGGGCAGTCGGAGAAATCAACGCCAACCAAAAAAATTACATCCAGCCTAGTTAAGACCATACCAAAGACTATAAAAATGGGACCCATTGCCTCCCTGCGTGTGTGACGATCATTGGGACTTAAAAAAAAATTTAAAAAAAAAAATTAAAAAAAAAATTTTTTTTTTTTTTTTTTTTTTTGTACCCATGTATAATGCGCACCCCGGATTTTAGGACAATAAATTAATAAAATTTTGCGCACTATACACGGAAAAAAACGGTAATAGGTAGAGAACTGAACTCTCGCTCTTTATATAGCTGACGTGTCTTGCGCATCCGTTCTGCGCATACTGTCATGGCGGCCTTCGTATGATATCCGGTCTGCGATGGAGATTAAAAAACAAACAATATTTGACAATAACACAACATCAAGGATTGCACCATCGCATCAAACGATGTGTCGTCAATTATGAATTTTACTGACTGTGTTGGGCAGGATGGCTGAATGCGATGCGCGATTGACAACAAACATAGGTAGAGAACTGAACTCTCGCTCTTTATATAGGTGGCGTGTCTTGCGCATCTGTTCTGCCCATCGGATCCATAGTGCGCATGCGCAGTGATACTGCCTTCTGTTAGGCTACGGATTTTAGTTATTGATCTGACTCCAAATTGTGATCAACACTTAACACAAGAATTGTTATGTCCAAATCCACACAGCTAACAATTTTGCGAGTTCGTTCTGTCAAAGAGAAGACCAGTAGATCAATTAGGCCAAATTTACCAATTGTTTAATCCTGACAAAGCAAGCTAATACAACCGGACAAACGCCTGGGTCTCGGGTCCTTAACACAAAAACTAGTGTGCCTTCTGTGACCATCAAAAGACAACACATTCTTCCGGGTTGCCCAGTTTTAAAGAAACACAATATGAATATTCAAGCATGCAAAATATTGTGTGGTGATTGGGCGATGGTCGATGGTCATCTCCTCCTCGTTTGGGTTTTCCCCTGCTCAGCACAGGTGTCTGGACCACAGAGACGAGTTGTTATTCGCGTTCCTCACCGGCCTTGAGATGTCTTCCCTCTCTGGACTTCCTGTTCCACAGTACTTTGTAGAAAACAAATTCATGTAGCCTGCACATTCCTTTCCACTCAATATGCGACCACACTACTACTAGAAATTATATTGATATGATTATATATGTCTAACGCAGCCTTAATCAAATATGTTTGCAAACTGCCGAAAGCACATTTCCCTTTACTCCGTATGATATCCGGTCTGCGATGGAGATTAAAAAACAAACAATATTTGACAATAACACACCATCAAGGATCGCACCATCGCATCAAACGATGTGTCGTCAATTATGAATTTTACTGACTAAGTGTGTTGGGCAGGATGGCTGAATGCGATGCGCGATTGACAACAAACAAGAAGAAAGGTAATTTCAAGTTTTATTTCGAGGAAGATTTTCTTCAAAAATTGTTGTACCCATGTATAATGCGCACCCCAGATTTTAGGACAATAAATTACCATTTTTTTCCATGTATAATGCGCCCCCATGTATAATACGCACCCAAAAAATGGCATGTCGATGCTGGAAAAAAGCCTGTACCCATGTATAATACGCACCCCAATTTTTTTTTTTAATTTATTTATTTTTTAAGTCCTAATGATCGTCACACACGCATCTGGGTGTGGTGAAATTTGTCCTCTGCATTTGACCCATCCCCGTGTGATTTTGATCCATCCCCTGGGGGAGAGGGGAGCAGTGAGCAGCAGCGGCGCCGCGCTCGGGAATCATTTGGTGATCTAACCCCCCAATTCCAACCCTTAATGCTGAGTGCCAAGCAGGGAGGCAATGGGTCCCATTTTTATAGTCTTTGGTATGACCCGGCCGGGTTACTTAAGTCCGTAAATGGAAAATTATTTCAGAAAAAAAAATCATCTTTGGGAACAACCGGATGTTATTCTGCCGGTCAGTATCACTGCGCATGCAGTAGAAAACTCGATAGCGAAGAAATATGTGAGACTCTCAACGGGATCACCAATATTTGAGTGATGTTCCAGTTATTTATCACAATTATTTATATTATAATAATAATATATATATAATATATATAATAATTATTTATTTATTATTCAGAATTGTCATGGTGATCTTTCTGGTGATTTCTTAAATAGGCTGGATGTATTTTTTTTTAAATAAATAAACTTGACTTTTGTTGGCGTTGATTTCTCCGACTGCCCAGAAAGGCACCACCGCGATCAGTTAGGTTAAAATGAAAAGAGAGGAAGGTGACGTTGTAAAGAACCATCCGTGACAAGATGTTTTTCAAAAATTGTTGTACCATGATTTTCTTAAAAAATAATATATGTATATATATATATATATATATATATATATATATACATATTAGGGGTGTAACGATACATCGATACACATCGATTAATCGATATTATGCTCTACGATTTATTGGCATCGATGCTAAAGGTAAACATCGATTTATATCGCCGTGTTTGACCTCGGACATTAGACGCGACTTTATTTTGAAATCCAGTTCATTGTTGCTTGCTTCCTCTTCCGGGAGCAGGGACCAGTGCGCGGCGTTGTTGTGTTGTGAGCAGAGCAGGCACGTGAAAGGGGAGTCGACAACTAGTACGCGGCTCCTGGGCAGGTGCTATGGCTAGTGTCCAAAAAGACGAGGAAATTTGCTCCCCTTTAGGCTTCAAGTCATTCGTTTGGAAGCACTTTGGATTCCAAAGAAAAGATGGCTCAACGGACAAGACACGTGGAGTTTGTAAATCCTGCCATGCGGTGATCAAATATTCAGGGAGCACAAATCTCGCCGCACATTTAAAGAAAAAACACGACATCAAAGTTAAGTGTTAAAGTAAGCAATTTGTATACTACAATACTCTTGTCATTTCCTAAATAAAGAGTTTGCAGTACCTTGTTGATTTTGCGTATGAATTGTTATAAATCAGGATATTGTTCTATATTTTTTATTAGAAAAAAAAAATCGATCGTAGAGCACTATATCGCGATATATCGTGATTGAATCGCAGCAGGCTTTAAGATATCGGCAAATATCGTATCGAAGTTCTTTATATCGATATTATATCGTATCGTGACAAAACCCGCGATTTACACCCCTAATACATATATGTATATATATATATATATATATATATATATATATATATATATATATATATATATATTAGGGATGCACCGAAATAAAAATTCTTGGCCGAAACCGAAAACCAAAAATGAGGAAACCAAGGCCGAAAACCGAAAACCGAAACACCGGAAGAAATGATTATGTCAGTTATTAGAACCACAGCATTTATGGCTACATGTGTACTAACCTCACTAAAATCAAGGCATTGCAATAAACCAGTTACAAAAGTATGAAAATATCTATTTAGCACTGACATTACAACAATGCACAATATAAATTAAAATTCAAAAATAAAATAAAATAAAAATAAAATGTTTAACTTGACCCCACTCATGTGTACATTAAATAATAACGATATTAAACAGCTCAGGTAAACACACGTCTGAGAAATGTCGTCTGCTTGGCATAGCATAACGGGGCTCAATGTGATCTATCAGCCTACGAAATCCCACATCTTCTACGATAGAGAACGGCTGATCATCTAAGGCAATGAAATCCATAATTTTGTGTGTTATGCCCTTTGCCTTGGCAGAATCACTGGAGAACTTTCTTGCCTTTTCAAAAACGTCCGCCACAGACGGAGTGGGCGTGCTCGGTGTCAGTTTCCTTTTCTGTGTCGCCTTCTTCTCATATTCAGAATGGCGATCGGGATGTTTGGATTTCAGGTGATGAATTAAACCCGACGTGGAGAAACTTTTTGCAGATGCACCCCCTCTTGAAATTTCAGCATTGCATGTTTTGCAAATCGCTATCCGTGGGTCTTTCTCTGAGATAGTGAAATCAGTCCACACCGCAGACATGCTGGCTCTTATCCCGTTTTCCCGTGTGCTGGCTGCGCTGTTTGCTCACGTCATCACAAGTTTCGGCCGTGTTGTTTCGGTGATTTAGGTCTTTCGGCCAAAAACCGAAAATGCACTTTTGGGTCATTTTCGGCCGAAAATTTTCGGTGGCCGAATTTTCGGTGCATCCCTAATATATATATATATATATATATAAAAAAAAAAAAAAATCCCCTCTCACCCTCCGCGGGTGGTCTCCCACTCCAAGCTCGGGTCCTCTACCAGAGGCCTGGGAGCTTGAGGGTTCTGCGCAGTATTTTGGCTGTTCCTAGCACTGCACTCTTCTGGACTGAGATGTCTGATGTTGTTCCTGGAATCTGCTGTAGCCACTCCTCCAGTTTGGGGGTCACTGCCCCAAGTGCCCCAATGACCACGGGCACCACCGAGGCCTTCACTTTCCAGGCCTTCTCAAGCTCTTCTTTGAGGCCCTGGTATTTCTCTAGCTTCTCAAGTTCTTTTTTCCTGATGTTGCCATCGCTTGGTATTGCTATATCCACTACAACGGCCTTTTTCTGCTGTTTGTCCACCACCACAATGTCCGGTTGGTTCGCCATCTCCATCTTGTCAGTCTGGATCTGGAAGTCCCACAGGATCTTGGCTCGCCCGTTCTCTGCAACCTTAGGGGGTGCTTCCCACTTTGAACTTGGGGCTTCCAGTCCATACTCTGCACAGATGTTCCTGTACACTATGCCAGTCACTTGGTTATGACGTTCCATGTATGCTTTCCCTGCTAGCATCTTACACCCTGCTGTTATGTGCTGGACTGTCTCAGGGGCCTCTTTGCACAGCCTACACCTTGGGTCTTGTCTGGTGTGGTAGATCTTGGCCTCTATTGCTCTGGTGTTCAGAGCCTGTTCCTGTGCAGCCATGATGAGTGCCTCTGTGCTGTCCTTCAGTCCAGCTTTTTCCAGCCATTGGTAGGATTTTTTGATGTCAGCCACTTCACTTATCTGCCGATGGTACATCCCATGTAGGGGTTTGTCCTCCCATGATGGTGTCTCTAGCCACTCTTCCTCTGTTTGCCATTGTCTGAGACATTCACTGAGCACGTCATCCGTTCGGGCCTTTTCCTTGATGTACTCATGGATCTTGGCTGTTTCATCCCGAACAGTGGCTCTCACATTCAGTAGTCCTCGGCCTCCTTCTTTACGGCTAGTGTACAGTCTCAGGGTGCTGGACTTAGGGTGGAACCCTCCGTGCATGGTTAGGAGCTTCCGTGTCTTGACATCTGTGGTCTGCGTCTCTTCCTTTGGCCAGCTTATTATTCCTGCAGGGTATCTGATGACTGGCAGGCCGTAGCTGTTTATTGCCCGGATCTTGTTCTTGCCATTTAGCTGACTTCTGAGGACTTGCCTTACTCGTTGTAGGTATTTGGCTGTGGCTCCTCTCCTTGTGGCTTCATCGAGGTTGCCATTTGCTTGTTGGATACCAAGGTACTTGTAGCTGTCCTCAATGTCTGTTATTGTTCCTTCTGGGAGTGAGACCCCTTCTGTATGGACTACCTTCCCTCTCTTTGTCACCATGCGACCGCACTTCTCTAGTCCGAATGACATTCCAATGTCTGTGCTGTAGATCCTGGTTGTGTGGATCAGTGAATCGATGTCTCGCTCGCTCTTGGCATACAACTTAACAACTGTTGGAATATATATATATATATATATATATATATATATATATATATATATATATATATATATATATATATATATATATATATATATATATATATTGTACTCATGTATAATGCGCACCCCAGATTTTAGGACAATAAATTAGTTAAATTTTGCGCATTATACATGGAAAAAAACGGTAGTTAAATTTTGCGCATTATACATGGAAAAAGACGGTATTCAAAAATGAACAACAGTTTCTTAAAATACAAGTCCATCTTTATCAAATGACCCCATAGTGTCTTTACATGCCCTTTAAGGATTTCAACCTAAAGAGACACTACCAGACTAAACATGCTAACACATACGACAAGCTAACAGGGAGTGACCGTGCTGATAAAGTGAAGCAGCTCCAAGCTGAACTGGCATCACAACAGCGATTCTTCACGCGGGGCTGTGAGTCAAAAGTAAATATTACTAAAGCAAGCTACGAAGTGGCCATGGTAATACTGTTGATGTTATGAACCTGTAGACGTGACACAAACTATTACTTTCGGAAAGATATAGTAAATGATGAGCAAAATTCACTTGTTTTAAGTTTTAATAATGACAACTTTGCATTACTTATAACTCCTGTTTAAAATGTTTATGAGGCAAAAATAATTTTAAACTCATGTAAATTTACGGTATTGCATACAGTTTGTTCAATGTTATCTGACTCTTCAGATATGAATGAAAGGCAGAATTTGTGTTTTTAGATTTGTTCACATCTGCCTGAGTGGCTTATATTTGGTTATTTTGTCATTTGAAAAATAAAGACAATTGTGACAATGAAAATTTATTTATGGCGGTGTGTATTTGCATTCGATTTTTGTCGTTGAAAAATGTCCCAAAAAACTATTGGCCCCCGGGCCCCTTCACTTTATCAAATCTGACCCTCCTTGCAAAAAGTTTGGACACCCCTGGTATAGGGTAGGGATGGGCGGATCGATACCAAAATATCGATACATCGATCCAGGCTGCTCATTTTTGAGTATCGATCTCCCTAGCTAAAATATCGATACTTACAATTATTTAATTATATTTTTCCTCATTTTTTTTCTGCTCCAATTTGACGACTTGCACTCATGCTAGCACTACTTTTCCTTCCGCCTGCTGCACCGGCGTGTCCTGCTCTGCTCTGCTCCGCTCCCGCCCCCTTTTCTCACAAGCCAAGCCCTCCGCCTCCCGTTCCAATCCAAACACAAACAAGCATGGCCACGGCGGCGGCCCAGTCCGAACGTAAGAGAAGTGTGGTTTGGAGGTATTATATTTTAGTTAATAACAACGAGGCAAGATGTGAAATATGTCACAAAATGATTAAATATTGTGGCAACACCACAAGTCAAGTCAAGTCAAGTCAAGTTTATTTGTATAGCCCTAAATCACAAGCAGTCTCAAAGGGCTTCACATAGACAGAAATTGACAATTATTCTCAAAGCATCCCCTGATCTTAAGCTCCCAAAAGGGCAAGGAAAAACTTAAAAACCCCTAGCAGGGGGAAAATGAGAAACCTTGAGAAGGGACCACAGATGGAAGGATCCCCCTTTCAGGATCACCAGGTTGAAATGGATGCAGAGAGGGCACAAATGATACAACATGAAAATCAATTAAATGAAAAGTGGATGTCCATGTCACAGCAGAGGGCTGCCGAAAGGAGCCCTCAATTGTCCTGGCAGTGCTCATCGAGGAGGTTGAGCTGCAGTTCCCCTATCCTGAATTGGCCACGAGAATCCAGATAGCCGCTGTCAGCATGGGTACCACCTAACCACCTCCCCGGCCGGGGAGGGGGGAGGGAGGGGGTGGAGAGGGAGAGAAAACAAACTCCAGCCGAATCGGCCACTACAGGTTAGTTAAAGGCCATGTCATAGAAATGTGTCTTTAAACGTGTCTTAAATGTTTCTACTGAGGTAGCAGTCCTAATATCCATTGGTAGGGCATTCCAAAGCTCTGGAGCCCGAATAGAAAATGCTCTAGAGCCTGCAGACATTTTCTTAGCCCTCGGTGTCGCTAAAAGGGTAGCGTTTTGCGAACGAAGGTTACGAGACGGAACATAAGGAACAACTAGGTCGACGAGATATGAAGGCGCTAAGCCATGCAGCGATTTATAGGTTAATAGAAGAACCTTGAAGTCACATCTTAAATGGACCGGAAGCCAATGTAAGTTGGCTAGTATTGGGGTAATGTGATCAAATTTTCTTGTCCGAGAGAGCAGCCTTGCAGCGGCATTTTGTACTAACTGTAGACTTTTGATGCGGGACTTAGGAAGACCCGAAAATAGTACATTACAGTAGTCCAGGCGCGACGTGACGAACGCATGTATAATAGTTTCCGCATCACCGGTCGAAAGGATCGGACGAATCTTTGCAATATTACGAAGGTGAAAAAACGCAATTCTGGTTATATTCTTAATGTGCTTTTGAAAGGAGAGAGTTTGGTCAAATATTACCCCGAGATTAGTTACAGTATCGCTTTGAGTGATAGTACGGTTATCTATAGTTATAGCGGTTTCCTTGAATAAGTGTTGATAACGAGCTGGACCAATTATCAACATCTCAGTTTTATCTGGGTTAAGACGAAGGAAGTTGAGAGACATCCATTGCTTGATCTCCGCAAGGCACTTCTCAAGATTACAACAATCCCGCGGATCTGTCATCGATAACGGCATATATAATTGGGTGTCATCCGCATAGCATTGAAAACTAATATTATATTTACGTATTATGTCCCCAAGCGGAATCATATAAATATTAAAAAGAATTGGTCCGAGAACCGATCCCTGTGGGACACCACATGTAACATTATAGAGCTCCGAGGACGCATTGCCATGGACCACTCGGTGCGTCCTGTTTGATAGATAGGAATGGAACCAGCCTAGTGCTGACCCTGAAATACCAACACAACTTTTAAGACGCCCTAATAAAATATCGAAGTCTACAGTGTCGAAGGCAGCACTAAGATCGAGTAGTAACAGTACAGACGAAATGTTTGAATCCATAGCTACGAGGAGATCATTAGTCACTTTCGCAAGTGCTGTCTCAGTGGAATGATTAGCTCTAAAACCAGACTGAAAAGTGTCGTATCGATTATTGGCGACCATGTAACCACAAACTTAACAAAACATTTAAGTAAAATTCACCCCACGGTTCATGAAGAGCTGCAGTTGAAACGTGCCGCAGACACTAAGGCAGCGACGGAAAGCCCTGCAGCCACACCGAGGCTAAGGTACCAAAGTACCTTAGAAGCAGTGTTTCAGAAAGGCAAGACATATCCAGGTATCAGGTGCTAACCAAAAATCGTAAGCATTTGTGGTTGATGTGCTATTTGAAGCAATAATTACTGCGCTTTAGTCAGTCATTTATTGTTGGCAGAGTAGCCATACAGCAGCAGGTACATGCGAGGAATCCAATCACAGCAAACTCGGTGGAATAAAATAAAGAAAGACGAGGAGGCCGATCAACTCCGTTGGACACCATTCACTGCGACTACTGCGGCGTTGGCTTGTAGGGACCCAACTGTGCAGCATGCAGGAAGGCTTTTTATTACACACGCCCACTTAACAGCTCTTCACAGGTGGTTCCAATCACAATAAATCAAGATGCTGTCATAAGAAAATAATACGATTTAAACATATGACAAAACATACAATAGAAAATGTATAATTGGGAGCATCTCTCAACACCCCCACTTGCTCTCACATTATAAACCTAAAGAAAAGAGTACCTTGACATTTTAGTCAGAAAACAAGTCCATTTTCCTTTAGTTAGACCCAAACATAAATCCAGCAAATTTTGCCAACTTAAATTTTGTTGCAGCCTTGGTCATTACATCCGCAACCATATGTTCAGTCGGACAGTACACAAGAGACAGTTTACCCTCGGTAACATTGGACCGGATAAAGTGGTATTTAATATCCACATGTTTGCATCGCTGTCTTTTAACAGGATTCTTTGCTAATGCAATCGTGCCTTGGTTGTCTTCAAACACTACAGGTAGCTTATACACATGTTTATCAATACCATCTAGCAGTTGTGTGAGGTATAGACATTCTTGGATGGTTGCAGCCAGAGCAATATATTCTGCCTCACAAGTAGACAGTGCTACAGTTGGCTGTCTTTTTGTCTTCCATGACACTAAAGTACCACCCTGAGATAGAGTTACACAATAACCAGTTGTACTACGTCGATCTACATCACCAGCCCAGTTTGCATCACTGTAGGCTTTTATACCCAGGTTTTCATCACTCATTTGGTAGCACAACTTCTTGTCACTAGTACCCTTTAAATATCTTAGCACATGTTTAACTGTACAAAAATGTTCAACAGTAGGTTGATTAAAATACTGTGACAGCTTGCTTACAATAAAACTCAAGTCAGGTCTTGTACATACAGTTAAATAAATAAGACTACCCACTGCTTCTCTGTACATTGAAACATCACTCAATAACGCATCATCATCTGTGTAGTTCAGTTTTTGTTCACAAGGTGTCGATCTACCTTTGCAATCTTGCATATTAAACCTATCTAAAATTTTCTCAACATATTTAGCTTGAGACATTGTTACACAGTTACTGGTTTGCTCAAAATCGATGCCCAAGAAATGTTTCAGTTTACCCAGGTCCTGCATTTTGAACCTTGCTGTCAGCATGTCTTTTGTGACCTCCATAGCTTCTTCATTACTTGCTGCAATTAATAGGTCATCAACCCATATTATCACAATGACTTTCTCATGTTCTGTCTCTCTTGTGTAAACACAATGGTCAGCTTGGTTTTGGGTAAAATAATTTTCTGTCAAATGATCATGCAACAACTTATTCCAATTTCTGCCTGATTGTTTTAACCCATACAATGACTTCTCAATTTTGCATACTAACTTCCTATCTGTTTGGGATCTCTCCTCATACCCTTCTGGTTGTTCCATGTAGATCTCACAGTCTATGGGTGCGTTTAAATATGCGGTTTTCACATCCATTTGGTGTAAAATCAACTTTTCCTGCGCTGCTTTCTGCATCAGAACTCTAACACTGGTCATATTAGCTGTAGGAGAAAATGTCTCCCCATAATCCACACCCATCTTCTGGCTATATCCCTTAGCAACATATCGGGCCTTGTACTTCTCAGATCCATCAACATCTGTTTTAATGGCATACACCCATCTACCCCCCACTGCTTTCTTGCCCTCTGGCAAATTGGTCAGGGTAAATGTGTTGTTTTCTTTAAGTGAATGCATTTCCTCATCCATGGCTTTAACCCACTCTTTTGCCTTATCTGAGGCTACAGCTCCTGAAAATGACACAGGTATGTTAAACATTACGCGATAACAGTAATCAATGTTACTCTGGACTTGATCAGTCTCTTCATCATCAGACACATATTTGGACACATTACAATCTGTGTATCTGTCTGGCTGCCTTCTCTCTCTGGTAGGGTAACGGCTACCATCAGGCTCACGTTTGATCTCAGCTCTTTCTTGTTGTGGTTGGTGGTGGCTGACTTCAGGTTTTTGTTCTCCGAACACAAGATTTGGACTTCTTGGTTTGGTTTTTACAAAGTCATCATCCTCATCTGTGACATTAGTCTGTGTTTGTTGTTCTACACCTGATTTTGCCACAAACTTTACCAATCTGTGCTTTTGCACTTTCTTACTGACAGGGGAATACACAATGTATGCAGGACTGGTTTTATCATACCCAATAAAAACACATTTTTCACACCTTGGATCAAGCTTTCTCTTGTCTTGTTTATAGGCATAACACTCTGAACCAAACCTCTGCATCCTAGACAAATTTGGTCTTCTTCCTGTCAACATCTGAATGGCTGTCTGCCCTGTTCTTTTGTTAAAACACCTGTTCCGGATCACAGCAGCAGTTTGGACTGCATAGGTCCATAGTTGTTTTGGCAAACCACTATCAATGAGCATACACCTTGCCATGTCAAAAAGTGTTCGCCAATTGCGCTCAGCAGTACCATTTTGATGAGGAGAGTACGGTGCTGATGTCTGATGTTTAATCACGTTTTTAGTGAGCAAAGTCTGGTAATATTTACTTGTAAATTCAGTACCATTATCAGATCGGATACATTTTACTTTGCCATATGGGGCTACATCAGCCAGAAACCTTTCTGTAGCTTGAACAGTGTCACTTTTGTTCTTTAAGAAATACACAAAAACAGTGCTGGAAAAATCATCAGTAAATGAAACTGCATATCTGTAACCCTCTTTAGATTCTGGATGGATTGGCCCTGCCAAATCTGTGTGAACTAGTTCTAGAGGGGTCTTAGCCCTCACATCAGGATCTTTGTTCCTGGTTTGGAAAAACTTTCCTTTAGTACACACTTCACAATGTTGAGGTTTGCTTATTGACCCCTTAATTTTCATGCCATCAACAACATTTTGTAATTTCTGAATGTCTTTATAGTTGCAGTGTCCCAGTATCTCATGCCACGTCTGAATATCATGACATCCTTTACACTGATCATGATCACAATCATCATCATCATGTACTGTATGCAAATAATATAGTCTATCACGTACGTGGATGGGGAATTTCGTACCGTCTTGGTAGATGAGGACGTTCTTCTCCTCCTTGAAGACCACAGTGGCTCCCCTGGCCGTAGCTGCTTTCACGGATAGGATGTCTTGTGGGTAGGATGGGATGTACAGCGCCTGCCTCAGCGTTGCGTTCAGGTGTCTACCTGTGCTGTCGATCAGGCAGACTTCTGCATCACCTCGGCGCTCCGCGACGCCCTTGCACCGCGTGCCGTCCGCCAGCTCCACGCAGTGTGTCTCGGCCTGGAACCCGTCATCAAACCGCTTGAATTTTGCCAGGTCTGTGATGATGTGCGAGGTAGCCCCGCAGTCAACCATCAGGCCTCTCACGTCGACTCTTGCTGCCCCCTCGCTCACTCGGAAGAAGTACTCGTCTCGGTCCTGGTCTTCAGTCTCCCCGTGGACCCTCCGTGCGTCGTCCCGGTTGACGCGCTGCTTCCGCCTGCAGGTCGCGTCCCGGTGTGTGCTGCTCTTGCAATGACTGCACCACAGTTTACGCCGGCAGGCTCTGGCCATGTGGCCCTTCAGGCCGCACTTGAAGCACACCACCTCCGCGGCGCTCCTCTCGGCTCCTCTGTCAGTTGGTCTGTCAGGTCTCGCTCTCCTCTGCCGTACGTTCATCACGTTATCATCTGCTTCAGCCCGCATCTTCTCTGTGTCCTCGTAACTGCGCATCTTTGTTTTGAATTCAGAGAACTGCATCGTTTCATCACGTTGTGTGACATGGATTGCAAATGGTTTAAAGGACTCCGGCAGACCTTTTAACACCATTGCTACCAATAGTCCATCACTTAATGTCTCACCGGCATTTCTCAGCGCTGTGATTGCGGTCTCTGCCCGGATCACATACTCGGTCACACTTTCACTCTCAGACTTCTGTAGTGATGTCAGTTCTGTGTAGAGACTTATGATGCGTGGCTTGCCTTTGCCTTGATAGTAGTTTCTTAGGATCTGTAGGGCCCCTCGCCCGTCATCTGCAGCATCGCGCATCACCAGCGACAAACTTTTGTCATCCAAAAACTGAATGAGTTCTGCATACGCTTCCTCATTCTTTCCAGCGTCTTGCTGTAGTTCGTCTTCTTCCTCGGTTGTGGGCTCGTTTAAGATAACGTCTTTCAAATCCTGCAATCGCAGGTGGCCCAAAAACTTTGCCTCCCATAATTCGTAATTCTTTTCATCACCGTCGAACATTAACCGCGACCAGCGGCTAGAAAAACTGTTCCTCTCTGCAGCCCGTCCGCTCATGGTGCTCACAGCGTGCTATCATCACCAGTACGTCGGTGGGAACATGCGGTGTTGGATTTACCTGGGCCCATAACCTGTTGGCAGAGTAGCCATACAGCAGCAGGTACATGCGAGGAATCCAATCACAGCAAACTCGGTGGAATAAAATAAAGAAAGACGAGGAGGCCGATCAACTCCGTTGGACACCATTCACTGCGACTACTGCGGCGTTGGCTTGTAGGGACCCAACTGTGCAGCATGCAGGAAGGCTTTTTATTACACACGCCCACTTAACAGCTCTTCACAGGTGGTTCCAATCACAATAAATCAAGATGCTGTCATAAGAAAATAATACGATTTAAACATATGACAAAACATACAATAGAAAATGTATAATTGGGAGCATCTCTCAACATTTATGAATAAAGTTTTCCCCTTTTCAATTTGTGGTCGAACGCCATACGTTTTATTTGTAACTCCACTTCCTATAAACAACACTAAAGTATTACAATATTAAATGTAAGTATCCAGTGGCTTTACAAATTGATAGTTTTGCTGCTCATGACAATTAAGCCCTGCATCTCTGTTGGTACCATGTCTCTTTTTACAATATACTAAAAGACAACACTTTTTCCCAACAACAGAGAGAGAGAGAAAAAAGTAAAGAATAGCTCCTTTTAATTAAAGTTATACTATTAATATGCATCTTCCATTAATGTTTTTCTAAAAAGGTTAATAATTCATGTACATGACATAATACTTTTTTCTACAGAATTCAATAGATGACTCTCCAAGAGCAAGAATGGCACTGCATTTAGATGTTTTCTTTGGCGGGAAATTACACTTCCGGTATCGATATCAGATCGATATCGGGTATTTTTAGGCAGGAAATACTTGGTATCGGATCGAATCCAAAATCATTGGTATCACCCATCCCTAGTATAGGGCCTATACTCACACATTTTTGAAAGATGTCTTCCGACTTATTGATTTTGTTAACTTTGAATTTGCTTTTTACTGAATAATTTACAGTTTGTATGTTTGTTTGTTTGTTTGTTTGTTTGTTTTTTCAACAAAAACGTTTTTTAAAAAAACTAAGTAAGTTTTTATTATAAACTTAATAATGATTCTTGAAATTTTTCATATCCACAAATCAAAATTTAGACACTCAAAACCACTTTTCCTCTGATAACGATCTCTGGAATAACCAAATAACTTTTGCTCCTAATTTTTGAAGCAGAAACCAGCCAATACATAAAAAGTATTTGATATTCTAAAAACGAGTAAGCAGTTAAAACTGTTGATAGCTACCGTATTTTCCGCACTATAAAGCGCACCTAAAACCCTCCAATTTTCTCAAAAGCTGACAGTGCGCCTTATAATCCGGTGCGCCTTATATATGGACCAATATGGATTTGTGGATGTGAACTAATTTACTAAAAAAAGCTTTACGTGTTTATTTTGTGTGTTGTGTGATATTAACGTTTGGGCAACGTTGAGTTATTGATATATTGTTATTGTTTTCACTATTTCGAGTGTTACTATATTGTGATTGCATTAACGTTTGACCAACGTTGAGTTATTTTTTCTATGCGCTTTATAATCCGGTGCGCCCTATATATGAACAAAGTTTTAAAATGGCCCATTCATTGAAAGTGCGCCTTATAATCCGGTGCGCCTTATAGTGCGGAAAATACGGTACTATATGTACTATTTTTGTTTAACATCCCCTTGGCTCTTACTCGCTTCTTCTTTCATGTGTATTAGTAACTTTGTTGCTTTATTCTGTAAATCTAACGCAACATGTTCAAGAAAGATTGTTTGAAAAAAAAACGTAGTCAGGTGTTCAGATCGTCACACAAGCGCGCAGTGTTAATGCGGGAATCGAACTCAGTGCCTGCACACAAGACAGGCGTGTGCCCCTACATCATCAGCGATCCCCAGGGGTATTGAGAGCGATCGTCTCAGGAGTCGCTGATGGTGTAGGCCAGGGGTCACCAACCTTTCTGTCAGGTTTATTTCGATGACTGAATAACTATTAAGAGAAGTTCGTTAAGTTCCTCCTCCATCTAACGCTCGCTGGCGCTGCTTATTGGTCTTCACGAGTGAGTGAGTGAGTGAGTGAGTGAGTGAGTGAGTGAGTGAGTGAGTGAGTGAGTGAGTGAGTGAGTGAGTGAGTGAGTGAGTGAGTGAGTGAGTGAGTGAGTGAGTGAGTGAGTGAGTGAGTGAGTGAGTGAGTGAGTGAGTGAGTGAGTGAGTGAGTGAGTGAGTGAGTGAGTGAGTGAGTGAGTGAATGACAGACAGCATTGCTGCTATGCTATTGCCAGCCGACACACGTTATGCCGACATTGATATTTTAATTTTGTATTTGTTGGCTAGTAGTTGATGGTGTTATTATACCGAATGTGTTTATGTTTGTGTTTGGATAAAAGGTTGAAAAAAAAAAACGTTATGCCAACATTTGTTAATTTTGGGGACACCAACTCATATAACAACGTAAAACATACATATTGTCATATAAAGCAGTTAACCAAATGTCTGATTTTTATGTTTTGAATGGCGAATATAAAAACAAGGAATAAAACACCAGACAAGTTATAACATACCGTTTTTTTCCGTGTATAGTGCGCAAAATTTAACTAATTTATTGTCCTAAAATCTGGGGTGCGCATTATACATGGGTACAAAAAAAAAATTTTAATTTTTTTTTTAATTTTTTTTTTTTCTTTCTTTTTTAAGTCCCAATGATCGTCACACACGCAGGGAGGCAATGGGTCCCATTTTTATAGTCTTTGGTATGGTCTTAACTAGGCTGGATGTAATTTTTTTTGTTGGCGTTGATTTCTCCGACTGCCCGTAAACGCACCACCGCGCACGGGAAAGAGGCGGCTCTGTATGGGAGAGACGTTGAAGAGGAATAAAAACACCCTTGGAAACCAAAACTTGCCCCTCGTCGTGACTCGGAGCCGCAACAAATGTTTCGGATTTGTGTAGGGTACATTGTGAGACAGCAAACGAGCAGGTGATCGAGCAAGCCTTGTCTGATACGAGAGCATTGCGGTCGCATGGAGCGTGTTTGAAGTGAACAGCAGAGAAGAAAGGAACAAGGCAAAGTGTTGTGAAATAAAATATTACCTGTAATACGGATTTAGGTAGAAAACTGAACTCTCGCTCTTTATATAGCTGACGTGTCTTGCGCATCCGTTCTGCGCATCTGTAATGGCGGCCTCCGTATGATATCCGGTTTGCGTGTGTGCGAGAGCGAGAGAGAGCGAGGGAGAGAGCGCGAGAGAGAACGCTCAACCGTAGCGCGCCGCCGACCGCCCAACTGCACCGCGCTGGTCGATTAGTGTGACAGAGCCGTCGCTGAAATTTAGAAGATATTTTTAAAGTCCTGATGTACTTTCTAAAATTTAAGTGGACCTCAGTGCGCACTGCGCAGGGAGCTTAATTTGGTGCGGTCGCGCAACCGCAGCGCGCCGGGCGCTCACTGTCGCATTGCTTAAAGAGCGCCTTTGTGTTTTAGTCTTAACACCAAAGGAACAAGGCAAAGTGTTGTGAAATAAAATATTACCTGTAATACGCATTTTGTTATTTGCTGATTGAAACTGCTAATTAAACTGTGAATTGAAACTAATAGGAAGAAAACAACTCTCGCTCTTTATATAGCTGACGTGTCTTGCGCACTTCACAACACTTTGCCTTGTTCCTTTCTTCTCTGCTGTTCACTTCAAACACGCTCCATGCGACCGCGATGCTCTCGTATCAGACAAGGCTTGCTCGATCACCTGCTCGTTTGCTGTCTCACAATGTACCCTACACAAATCCGAAACATTTGTTGCGGCTCCGAGTCACGACGAGGGGCAAGTTTTGGTTTCCAAGGGTGTTTTTATTCCTCTTCAACGTCTCTCCCATACAGAGCCGCCTCTTTCCCGTGCGCGGTGGTGCGTTTATGGGCAGTCGGAGAACTCAACGCCAACAAAAAAAATTACATCCAGCCTAGTTAAGACCATACCAAAGACTATAAAAATGGGACCCATTGCCTCCCTGCGTGTGTGACGATCATTGGGACTTAAAAAAAAAAGAAAAAATTTTTTTTTTTTTAAATTCATAAAAATTGGGTGCGTATTATACATGGGAACAAGCTTTTTCCCAGCATCAGCATGCCATTTTTAGGGGTGCGTACTATACATGGGGGCGCACTATACACGGAAAAAAACGGTACATGTTTATAATAATAATAATAATAATAATAATAATAAAAGTACATTTCAAACCAGCAATCTAATGTGGAACTGCAGTCGGTATATTGGATAACAACATTTAGGCATATATATGCATACACGTTATTTAAAACCTACTATAAGTAAATCGTAAATCTACATTCTGGCTTCCATAGTTCACGCCAGGAGACGGAACATATTCACTGACTGATCCGTTGATGCACAAGAAGGCATTTCACTCATTGACTCGTTCGCGAACGGGAAAGCCAGGATTCGTTCCCTCACTGATCCGTTCTCGCGGTGAACTGGAAATGCGAATCAGTCAGTGAGTGATTCACTCAGTGAGTGATTCCTTCTCTCACAGATTCGTTCGTTGGTGAACGAGAAATGCAATTCACGACTCATTCGTCAACGGGAAGTTACGTCACTGACTCGTAAAGTCCCTCCTCCATCTAACGCTCGCTGACGCTGCTGATTGGCTGATTTTCTTCTTCGTTTTGTTTTACGGCGAGGTAGCACCAGCTTCAATGGGCATTAATGACATCTACTGGTTGAAGTTATATATGGAAGGAAAAAAAAGAACGAATCACTTTAGGAAGTGATTCATTCCCTCTCGTTCACTGAAAAGATTCGTTCTTTTTGAACGAATCGTTCACTCACGAGCCAAACAAAACAAAAATGAATAAAACAATTTGTGCTCAAAATGAGGCAGCATGACGGAGACCATATCCACGGCTGCAGGTAGTATCAGCTCTTCTGTAATGGTGTGGTTTTTTTTTTTCTTGCGCTGACCAATTTGGTACGCTGCTTTATATGATGCTTACAGTGCTTGCTGATTGACTGAAGTGGCATTCACAAAGTGGGATGATTGTTGGCAATATTCAGTGATTGGGGTGCAATGACTTCATAAGTGCTGCCTTAATTTATCTGGCTTCATGCTGCCCACTGCCAACATTGTAAGGCACAGTAAACACACCGGTCTTTCCTGGTCTCCCATCGTAGTTGCACTGAAGCCGAGCGCTAGGTACGCTTCGTCATATTTTCTTGTCTTAGCTTCCATGTGACTCTCAATTCTCTTATCTCCGTCTCTCTCCGCCGTTATTTTCAACCCTGTGAAATATTTTTCCATGGTGTCCCACTGCACTTTTTATCGCCTGCTCTGTGCGGTGTGTGTGTTCCATGCGGTGTACACTGTAGTTCATGTGTGCGTGCATCGCACACAAGGCGTGTGTGAAGCGTCAGTGCAGTAGTACTGGGGTAGTAGTGCCTGTAGCTAGTGCATGTTACATATTGCTTTCTGCTTGTCACCTTCTGCTTTAAGCTACTACCACCGGCTAGCCCCTTGACAGGGGTGAAAAGAGGAGCAGAGTGCGTAAGCCTCCTCCTGCCGGTACATAGCCTCTCCACCGTCAAGACTCCTGCAGTGCCTCCCCGCGGCCACACACAGACACTGGGCACCTTGCGGCCCTATGCTAAAGCTCAGTGGCCTAGTGGTAGAGTGTCTGCCCTGAGACTGGAAGGTTGTGGGTTCAAACCCCGGCCGGGTCATACCAAAGACTATAAAAATGGGACCCATTGCCTCCCTGCTTGGCACTCAGCATTAAGGGTTGGAATTGGGGGGTTAGATCACCAACTGATTCCCGAGCGAGGCACCGCTGCTGCTCACTGCTCCCCTCTCCCCCAGGGGATGGATTAAAATCACATGGGGATGGGTTAAATGCAGAGGACAAATTTCACCACACCCAGATGTGTGTGTGACGATCATTGGGACTTTAACTTTAACTTTTAACTTTTAAATGCAGGAGATCTCGGAGCAGCAGTGGGCCCCAGAGAGAAGGCGTGCAGGCCCACCGGTGTGTGGACACGCCCTGGCGCCTATCAACCGCTGCCCCAGCTATGGGCAAATAGCAAGGGCAGATGGGGCTCATAGCCATGCAAGGCAACCCATCTAGGAGAAGGCCACTCTAATGTAAAACCGAAAACCCCAATGCCTAATGGGTGCACTCACATGTGCTATGTCAGTGCTTCTCAAATAGTGGGGCGCGCCCCCCTTGGGGGGCGCGGTGCTATTCCTGGGGGGGCGCGTGTGACCCTGGGGAACAGGCTTTTTTTTTGGCAGTACTAGAATAAAGTGTAATTGCGAATCTTCACAGCAGGGGGCAGTGGCGCTCTCATTGTTACTTCTGTGACGTTTGCGACAGTGCAACATTTTACGACTTACAAGACAAATTAGGATAGTCACGGTGGGGAAGGGGGGGCGCGAATAGTTTTCTTCTTGCTAGGGGGGGGCGTAACAGAAAATAATTGAGAAGCACTGTGCTATGTCAACCCCTAACAAAAAACTGTGGAGAAAACCCGCATTAGGCAGTCACCAATAGATGGTGACGATGGGGAAGGGCGGTAGGTACAGGTCAGGATGTGACTGGAAGTATCTAGCCCAACCTTGCACGCTAGGCGGTATGAGACATATGGTCGCCGAGGAGCGGGATGCAACAGCGCTCCTCACTGGCAGCCTCTCATGTGACTGAGCACCATTCTCCCCCTGAATAGGGAAGGGCCTAGAAAAGGTGGCCTAAAAATGGTCTGTTCTGTTCAACCCGGGCAGCCTGCTGCAGTTGCCAGGTCATCCCTTCATGCGGTCGAAAATATAAGAATAAGAAAACCTATGTCAATCTCATCATTGCAACCGGGAATGTCCGCACACTTTTGGATGCACGTGATGACTCTTGTCGGCCCCGAAGAAGAACAGCGCTGGTTGCCCACGAGCTGCAAAGATACAATATCGATATTGCAGCTCTCAGTGAAACCCGCTTCCATGGAGAGGACTCTATAACAGAGGTGGGAGAAGGCTACACCTTCTTCTGGAAGGGGCTTCTGGAAGGTTCCCGCCGTCACTTTTTGCTTTTGAGTATCGACTGGTGATCACAAACACCTTGTTTCATCTGAAGAACAAGTTCAAGACCTTGTGGCAACATCCTCGCTCCAAACACTGGCATCTCCTGGATTACATCATTGTCCGCCAAGCTGACGGGAAGGAGGTGCGAGTCACCAGAACCATGCATGGAGCTGACTGCAGGACAGATCACCGTCTAATCAGAGCCAAACTCACCCTGGAACTCTGTCCTCCTCTCAGGAAAACATCACGCTGCAGGCGGCTCAACTGTGATGCACTGAAGTCCACGCACTCAGTCAACCTGCTCAGGGAACAGATTGCTCTACAACTGTCTAATATCCCTGAAACACCAACTAATGTCAACATCAGCGCTACCTGGAGCACCCTTCGCACTGCCATTCACCAGGCGGCAGTATAATCCATAGGGTACACCAGACGGAGACACCAAGAGTGGTTCGACAACAGTGCACCTGGTATCCACAACCTACTTCAGGCAAAACACAAGGCCCTTGCAGCTCACCTTTCCAACTCCCAATAGAGCTCGCTGAAAGCCAGCTACAACGACATCCGGGCTGACACCCAGCGCACCCTCAGAGCCATGGAGAACGATTGGTGGGTCAAGAAAGCCAGCGAGATACAGCATCACGCGGATACTAACAACTCCCATGCTTTCTATGATGCCATCAAGTCTATCTATGGCCCACAGAGAAAGAACATAGCCCCGGTCAGATCAGCAGATGGTACCATCCTGTACAAGGACAAACAACAGATCCTTGACAGATGGGCTGAGCATTTCAACACCCTTCTGAACACCTCATACCCAACCCGCATGGACACACTTGCCGACCTCCCCTGCCTGCCACTTGTCATTGATCTGGACTCCCCCCCTGCTTCGCCGAGGTACGGAAAGCCATCGCCGTCCTGAAAAAAAACAAGAGCCTGGGCCTTGATGGAATCCCGGCAGAAATTCTGAAGCATGGCGGATACCTCCTCAACCGCAGACTACACCAGCTGATCACCACCATCTGGTCATCTGAAGTTGTCCCGCAAGATTACTCACCTTCAGGAGCAGGCCACAGAGAGGAGGATACAACGCTGTGCACAGAGGCATCACCGTGCTGCAGGGCCAACGCCCTCCAGTACCATAGATTCCTGTCCCTCATGTGGCAAGACCTGCGGATCACGCATCGGCTTGCACAGCCACATGGCTATGCACCGCCGCAAAACACCCAAATAAATGTCCATACTTTTAATCTGGAGCAACATCATCATCGAAATCGATGGACTGCCCCCGAGACAGAGACACTGTAGAGCGACTACTCCTTGCGCACACTCTTCCAGTGCTACCGCCACACCCACCTACCGCAGTGGATGTCTAATTACCCTTTAATCTAGTACAGCCAAAAGAAAAGCATGTTCCCTGGTGTCACACGCGCCCCCCTTGGTATCGCACTGCGCCCCCCCCACCCAGGGGGGCGCGCCCCACTATTTGAGAAGCACTGGCCTAAGGGAACAGAGAAGCACAGTGAGGTGGAGGGAGTGGAAGTGTGTCTGGAATCGAGTCAAACTGGGCTTGGGGAGGGCTGCGTTGGCAAGAAACGAACATAGGGACCGTGGCCCAATCAGGGCCTCAGTGTTTTTCCACTCTTGTCTGTCGTTGGGTTTTCTCACTTCCTCATAACGAATTTTTCTTAAGTCTGCTTCACCACTTTTCATTTGAGACCTTTTAACGGTTCTTTGAGCAGTTATTCTATCAACAAACACAGGTGCTTTTAGTCACAATGATCACAATTTTTCTTACCAATCTCACTAAATTTGTCACAACTCCACTTGATTTACTAATAGACACGTATGCATATTTCCCAACGCAACAGTGACGTCATGATGGTGCTGTGGACGGCCACCTCGGTGAGTCACTCTCTGCTACTTTGTTTTATTTTGTGTGTTTTCTGTGTCTTCTGCTGTCCATCCCGGATCACTTTTACCAGAGAAGAACTGTTAAACATCGGACAGTCTTCTCCTGGTATTTTCTCTCCAGTTTTCTCTGATCCAGACTTAGACGGAGATTTTAGCCGGAGCGGCGGTGCTATACAAGCTAGCATGTTGAAGACGCCCTGGCAAACGCGCCGGAGCCCTCGTAAAGCTGAGGCAGAGAGGGTTCCGTTCTCTCCTACGAGCAATTCATCTGGCGAATGTCCGCTCCCTGGCGAACAAGATGGACGAACTGTTGCTTCTCACTTCAAGGAATTCGGACTTCAGCAGATCCGCCGCGCTGTACTTTGTTGAAACATGGCTTGACGGACGCACCCCCCACCACGCCGTGGAGCTAGCTGGGTTTTGGCTAATGCGGGCAGACCGTAGCGCGGAGCTCACCGGAAAATCAAAGGGAGGTGGCCTATGTTTCTATATTAATCAACATTCTCCTTGATCGTCATGGTGGCTGTTTACATTCTACTACATGCACGTGCGAGTGAAGCCACGCAGATGCTGGCTGACCAGGTGACAGACATGGAGAAACTCACTAATCATTGTTCTGGGTGATTTTAACAGGGCGACCCTCACACAAGAACTCCCCAAATACAGACAGCACATAACATGCCCCACCAGAGGGGCACAGACACTGGACTACTGCTACACCGTAATAAAGGATGCATACCACTCTGTGGCTCGTGTAGCTTTAGGACTCTCGGACAACTGTCTAGTTCATCTGATCCCAGACTATAGGCAGAAATTAAAAACTTCTAAGCCTGTGGTGAGGACTGTGAGGAAATGGACAGTGGAGTAGAACCAGGACCTCCAACTCTGCTTTGACCGATTGGGGAGTTTTTGAAGCTGCAACTTCAGACCTACATGAACTCACTGACACTGTCACACTGTTTGTAAGGATATGTGTGTGCAGACTAAGACCTTCTGCACATACAACAACGACAAACCTTGGTTTACACCGAACCTCAAGAAGCTGCGCAAAGGCAAGGAGGAGGCCTACAGGAGTGGCAACCGGGATCTGTTCAAGCAGACCAGGAACAAACTGAACCGAGAGGTCAGGAAAGCCAAGAGGTGTTACGGGGAGAGGCTGGAGAGACACCTCTCTGCCAATAATGATTCCTCAACAGTGTGGAAAGGTCTGCAGAGCATCACGGGCTTCAAGAAACTAACCCCCCTTGTGGAGAACCCAAGGCTTGCAAACCAGCTAAACAGGTTTTACTGCAGGTTTGAACGGTCCACCCACACAACAGCACCTCCTGCAGCACTAGCAGCATACTCCCCTCTCCCCACAACCGCTCTGTCCACACCTCCATCACCATTATCACCAACTCTCTCTCTGACAGAAGCCACGCCCGCACTCCAGATCCGCGAGGAGGAAGGGTGTCAGATGTTCCGGAGACAAAAGGTTAGGACCCAGACGGCGTGTCCCCTTCCTGCTTGAAAGTCTGTGTTGAACAACTGGCACCCACCTTTGCACGGATCTTTAACCGTTCCCTGGAGCTGTGTGAGGTGCCCTCGTGCTTCAAGAGCTCCACCATCGTACCGGTGGCCAAGAAGCCCGCCATCACAGGTTTAAATGACTTGTCGCCCTGACATCTGTGGTCATGAAATCTTTCGAGAGGTTAGTGTTGAACCACCTGAAAGACGTCACGGGCCCCCTGCTTCACCCCCTGCAGTTTGCCTACTGGACAAACAGGTTGGTGGACGATGCGGTCAACATGGGACTGCACTACATCCTGCACCACCTGGACACCCCAGGAACGTACGCCAGGATCCTGTTCGTGGACTTCAGCTCGGCGTTCAACACCATCGCTCCTGACATCCTCCAACAGAAGCTCATCCAGCTCGTGGTGCCTGCCTCCACCTGTCAGTGGATCACCTGCTTCCTGACCAACAGGAGACAGCGTGTGAGGCTGGGGACCATCACATCCGACACCCGGTACACCAATACTGGCCCCCCCCAGGGGTGCGTCCTCTCCCCACTGCTCTTCTCTCTCTACACGAACGATTGCTCCTTAGGCGACTCTTCTGTGATGCTCATGAAGTATGCGGATGACACCACTCTCATCGGACTGATCCGTGACGGTGACGAGACTGCGTACAGACAGGAGGTGGAGTGGCTGGTCCACTGGTAAAGCCAAAACGACCTGGAGCTGAACCCGCTCAAAACCGTGAACCCTCCACCACTTTCACCACTCACTATCCACAGTAATACTATTCTCTCCACAGACACCTTCAACTTCCTGGGATCCACAATCTCTCAGGACCTGAAATGGACCAGCTACATAGACTGTCCGGAAGAAGGCCCAGCAGAGGCTGCACTTTCTTAGACAGCTCAGGAAGTTCAACCTGCCATGGGAGCTGCTGAAGACCTTCTATACTGCCATCGTCCAGTCTATCCTCTGCACCTCCATCACTGTCTGGTTTGGATCGACCTCCAAAGAAGACAAACACAGACCGCAATGGACAATCAGGACTGCAGAAAAGATCATTGGAATCAACCACTCACCTATCCAGGACTTGTACCTGTCCAGGACCAGGAAACGTGCAAGTAACATCTCTACAGACCCTTCTCACCCAGGTTGCAGTCTGTTTGAACGACTACCATCCGGATGGCGTTATAGAGCTCTGTACGCCAAAACCAGCAGACACAGAGTCAGCTTCTTCCCCCAGGCTGTCACTCTCATGAAATCACACCACTCTTAGAGTCTCAGAGTCATTGCTTTGCAATAACATCCTGCTCTCGCCGCCTTTTCTTGAATTGTCTGTATTATGTGTCCACTCTGCATCCATTGCAGCCTGGTCATCCTAGAAGAGGGATCCTCCCATCAGTGGTCTCTTCTCAAGCTTTCTCATTTCCCCTATTTGGAGTTTTGAGTTTTTCCTTGCCCTCCTGGGAGTTTAAGATCAGGGGATGTTTGACAATATTTGTCAATTTTCGCACATGTCCTGAGTGTTGTTAGTCACCTCAATGTTGAACAGAGGCTGCAATGTACCAAAGTCAGATTCCTTGTTTGGCACGCTCAAACATGGCCAATAAAAAATCTTGGATCGAATTAGTATGCAGCATCAGTTTTCAAAATCTGTCTCAACGGAACAAAACAGTGTGCCGATGGCCGGCCCATTTTGTCTGTTATCACATCCTGTACCACAAACACTCCAAAACTCTTCGTCCCCTCTTTTGCCACTATGTTGTAAACATCTCCCTTTAGGAGAACAATTTTCATTACCATAATCTACGTTGCTGTGGATGGTCAGTAAAACTTCAACAAATGGCTATTTTATCTAATCTAATAGAATCTTAACCAATGGTCTGGCCCCACATAATACTGTACTCTCAGCACTTATCCTATCATTACACAGCACAGTATGGAATGAAACAGTAATGAAATGAAACAGTTATGAAAATTAAACAGTACTGTACATTAATAAAATGAAATACAATACAGTAATCCACCGTTTATCGCGGATAATTGGTTCCGATAAGGGAAATAAGTGAAGCACGGTCACCAACAAGAAGTACTGGGCAGGCTAACGAGTTAGCGGAAAGATGCTAGATCGCGATCGTGCTAATACGCGAAAACGGACTTCTTAAGGAATGTAAACGAACATTTGGAGCAATACTACATTATTCTAAAGGTTAGCCAGGGGTGGGCAAACTACGGCCCGAGGGCCACATCCGGCCCACAGGACCGTTTAATCCGGGCCGCCAACCCTGAATAAATTGTATTATTAAAAAAATTTTTGGGGGGGGTTTGCCTGCAATGACTGCGTTTCCCCAGTAGATGGGGAACCGCTCGCCTGCGCATTTACTACCGGAAGCCGTGTCAGAAAGCTCGGTGCACACTCACAAGTGCGTGTACGTACTCAGTAGTACGGACATGGCGCACTCGCGCTCTATTTGTATTAGTCCCAAATTTAGAGCGTGGGCTGTGACGACAGCATTCTTGTAATTCGCGCGCTGAGCTTTCAGATACAGTTTTACGCTAAAGCCACCCACAAACCTTCCCCTAGAATCCTTCTATTAAAATGAGTCGCCCAAGGAAAAGCAAGGTGGACACAGCGCCGAGTGTTTAAAAAAAGAGTGGCTAATTTGGCTCGACGTACGCGACGTGACGTTCAGCCACATGAACATCAACATCAACCCGTCACAGATCGAGGTAAACGGACCAACACCTCGGATCTCTCCTAAGAATTGCCACAACAAATTTTACTCCAGACTATGACGCACTAGCAAAAAAGGGAGACCAACAACACTGTTCCCACTGAAAATGAAGGGGAGGCTCTCAAGTTTGTTGTAAAAAAAATGCATTTTGAATATGATTTGTACACATAGCAGGGATTGAAACTAGCGACCATTCTCATTTTCAAACAATGCAGGATGCTCAAGGACTTTGATGCACCACCTGTTTGCGACTAATCTTAAACTGTAAAGTTCTTAAGGCTTACTTTAAGGAAGTGTTTCCCGTTTCCTCACCTCTGTTACTAGGTGTTTGTGAGTTAAAACTTTGCTCTGATTTTCAGATACCCCTCACCGTGTTGCAGTTTTGATTACTTTATTTGGATGTATGCTTTCACCGATTCTTCAAGATGATATATTTGGTCAGAATGTTTGCCTTTTGATGTGATCTCATAAGATAAACATCTTTCATTAATCTGACCTGCAGGCACTGAAGTGATGGAGACTGTTATTCATAATAACAGTGTCGTATTTTATGAGAATCACTGATAGCAGTTTTTTAGTGTTTTTTTTTTTAATGCTGTTAAAAAATGCATTTGTTTTCAAAAAACCTGTTTGGAATATCCATGCTTTACTACCTACTAAAGGGCAAAATCTTTTATGCAATGACCTTTACAGGCCGCTTATATCAGTGGTCCCCAACCACCGGGCCGCGGACCGGTACCGGTCCGTGGGTCACTTGGTACCGGGCCGCCAAGCCGCACAGAAAAAAAAAAATTATCGACGATCAATTAATTCAGGTCAAGACACTCGTCCCGGTCACGTGACATGTTTCCCCAGTCGAGCCCGCAAAGCTAATATGTGGCGACAGGCTAACTAACCAGGCAATGAAGCATTCAAAACTGCTTCAACACATGGAGACCAAGCATCCTGCAATAAAAGACAAACCTTAATCACTTCAGGTGTTATTGTTTCCGATTACGTCTAGATGGGACCGGCTCGTTTCTGAGAAACAAACTCAGTGCTCCCACTAATTCAACGTAATGGTGAGTTTTATTTTTGTCATTTGTACTTGTTTTTGTCAGTCGTATCATTTTATTTCATCGTATTTATATATTTATTATAAATGTATTATTTATTTATTTATTTATACAAATGTATTATTTATTTATATAAATGCCGGTCCGCGAAAATATTTCTGACATGTAACCGGTCTGTGGCGCAAAAAAGGTTGGGGACCACTGGCTTATATTACTTCACACAAACACTTAGACTTAGACAGACTTTATTGTCATTTTGTAAACACTTGGTGCACACAAAACGAAATTTCGTTGCATACGGCTCTCAACAATGTAATGATATTTCGGCTGAATAAAAAAAGTGACATTTCTATATAAATATGAAGTAAGATAAGTATAAAGTGCAGCAGTGATAAAGTATGTAAACAGTGCAGGAAACAAAAACAGTATTTAATAAGTGTGCAGAGGAATGCTAAGTTGAATGTTCAACAGTCTGACGACAGTAGGGAAAAAACTCGGGAAAAGACTCGGGACACGCAGCGCTGGGATGACAAGTCCTGAATGGAGGGAAGAGGAGCCCCGATGATCCTCTCTGCTGTCCTTACGTTTTTCCAATCGGAGGCGCTGCAACCCCCACACCACACCGAGAGACAGCTTGTCAGAATGCTCTCTATGGTGCTTCGGTAGAACGTCCTCATGATGGGTGGGGCTAGGTGGGCTCTCTTCATCCTCCGCAGGAAGTACAAGCGCTTCTGTGCCCTCTTGACCAGTGTCGTGGTGTTCCCAGTCCAGGTGAGGTCGTCTGTGATGTGGACTCCCAGGAATGTGGTGCTGCTGACCATCTCCACAGCTGAGCTGTTGATGATCAGTGGAGCGTGGTGAGGCTGGTTCTTCCTGAAGTCGACGATGAACTCCTTCGTCTTCTCCACATTCAGGATCAGGCCATTGTCTCTGCACCAGCCCACCAACTGCTCCACCTCCTCTCTGTAGTCCAGGTCGTCGTTGTCACTGATGACCGTTGTGTCGTCTGCAAACTTCATGATGTGATTGGTGGTGAACATGGGGACGCCGTCGTGTGTCATCAGGGTGAACAGCAGGGGGCTCAGGACGCAGCCCTGAGGGGGGCCTGTGCTGAGGGTGATGACATCTGAGGTGTTCTGTCCGACCCGGACTGACTGAGGTCTGTTGGTGAGTAAGTCTAGCAGCCAGTTCCGAAGGGGGGTGTTGAAGCCCAGGCGTTCCAGTTTTCCCACCAGATGCTTTGGAATGATGGTGTTAAACGCTGAACTGAAGTCCAGGAACAGCAACCGCACGTGGGTGTTCCTCTCCTCCAGGTGAGCCAGGCTCAGGTGAAGAACGGAGGAGATGGCATCCTCAGTAGAGCTACGTTCATCTGCTCCTGGTTCGGCCCTCCGGTCCAAATTTAGAACCCAGTTCGGCCTGCGAGTCAAAAAGTTTGCCCACCCCTGGGTTAGACACGTTTTCTCAATTTAGAAGTTTTATTTTGACTTTTAAATGTTTTTTAATTTGGAAAAAAAAATCCACGATGTAGTGAAGCTGCGATAAACGAAACGCGAAGTAGCGAGGGATCACTGTAGTAATGAAATGAAACAGTAATAAAATCTAACGGTAATAAAATGAAACAGTACAGTAATAAAACCTAACCATCTTAATAATAAGACCACTACGATGCTTTGTTATCACTGTCGATTGCATAGGAGCAGAACCTTTCACATGATCAAGGATCCGTTCTTGGTCTTTTACAATTGTAGCGACAGTTAAACGACTAAGGACAAGCGACCGGACAATGTTTGTCGATGTTTCTCCCTTTTTATATTGCTTTACAACGTCTAATTTCACTTCCATGGTGATGGCCTTCCTTTTCTTTGATGCACTGCGATCAGAAGAGCCTTATGCTTGGGCGCCATAATGAAAGGAAAAAGGTTAATAAAAATGATGACACACGCAAGAAAGAGAGACAACGCATCAGTCCAAAATGGTGTACACCATATGAGTGGGTAACGCCCTCTTCATTGGTCCACAGCCTCTCTTGCGGTGTATTCTTCTGCCGCGCGCACCAACTAGTTCCTGCACGCGCTACGAATCTTATGATGCCTTTGCGGCGCTCAAGACGCGGAACCGCTTAGGTTGAAAACAAGGCTTTAGATACCGTATTGGCCCGAATATAAGACGACTCCCTCTTTTTCAAGTCTCGTTTGAAAAAAGACTTTTTGACTCAAGTCTGAAAAAATACTTTTTGAACACCAAATTTAATTTTTCTACAGAAAATAATTACAGTACATTGGAAACAAATGATTATAACAATATATTCGGGAGAAAAAGCATGATATTTTGCCTCATTCAAATCATGCAAAAACTGTCTATCACATCTTAATATCTGAACATTTAAATATGTAAACTAAAGTGCATATCACATTTGTAAATGAATGGCTTCTGGTTTTCGAAATGTAAATAAACCAATCTACTGTGATAAAAAAACAAAATCGCAATAACTGCATTAACCATCAAAGTGAAGTCTAACTGTAACTGTAGCCTTGAAACAAATCTAAATGAGGAAAAACATTGCAATAAAAAGATGCAAACTGCTACCGCTATTGTTGGGGAGCCTGAGGATTGTATTGGGGTTGGCTCGGATGGTTATGCTCTTTTCGCACCCGGGTGTCGGTCAGAACACAGGAGGGAAGACGTGGTTCAGTTTTGATTGCTTTACTGAATTATTGGCAAAAAAGTAACAGACTCTGTGGCTCATAGGGGCATACAGGCAAATTGGCAAAAGGGTATTGTGTGAAGAGTGTGTGTGGTTTATGGGGTGTGTGTGTGTGTGTGGTTCTGCCACAGACAGAAATACAATACGTAAGTCAACACTCAACCTCTGACGTCACACAACACTCGTAGACGGCACACATTACATAACTAACTTCGCGTAACGGTTCCGCTATACTAAAAAACCATAAATGAAATACTCTTGGCAACACACCAAACATAAGTCATCGAACCAACAAAATACATTCACTGGCAACCGTTAGTCAACCTGCCGCTGTGTAACGGCTACTTGTACGATGCAAGGCAAACTTAAAGGAGCGCGCTGGAGCTGTCAATCAAACGGCACGCACACAAAGCAAACTGCGATCGGACAAACGTCACAACAGTGAACAGTCGTAACAATGAAATGTATATACTCACTTTGTGTCAAAGACGGACACGATCACAGCAACATACT